>NC_142942.1:48990975-48998475 GCF_046866305.1 Octopus bimaculoides
GGGGCCGCTGATTGTCTTTGGACCTTACGACATGACCGACATATCGTAGCTTAGCGTGGTTGTATTCTGCGTCCTTCACTCCAGTTCTATTCCTGATTTTCTCGTTCCTTTTGTGATCCCGTAGCGAGATTCCCAGCATCGTCCTTTCCATGGCTCTTTTGGATCAGCCCGAGCGTATACTAGAAGACACTTAACAAGGGTGACATTCAGTGGGACTGAACCAGGAACACTGTGGTTGGCAAGTAAACTTCTTACCACACAGCCCACGCCTGCACCTATATATCTTTATATACTCTTTACTCTTTTACTCTTTTACTTGTTTCAGTCATTTTGACTGTGGCCATGCTGGAGCACCGCCTTTAGTCGAGCAAATCTCCCCCAGGACTTATTCTTTGTAAGCCTAGTACTTATTCTATCGGTCTCTTTTTACCGAGCCGCTAAGTTAGGTGAACGTAAACACACCAGCATCGGTTGTCAAGCGATGATGGGGGGACAGACACAGACACATACATATATAAATATGCATATATACGACGGGTTTCTTTCAGTTTCCGTCTACCAAATCCATTCACAAGGCTTTGGTCGGCCCGAGGCTCTAGTAAAAGACACTTGCACAAGTGCCACGCAGTGGGACTGAACCCGGAACCATGTGGTTGGTAAGCACAGCCACTCCTGCGCCTATGTATACTATGTGGTAAAATTTTATATATATATATATATATATATATATATATGATTATATTTAAATATATGTATATATCTACTCTCATATTTACTTATATATACGTATGTATGTTTGTATGTATGTATGTATGCTATTTCTTTACTACGCACAAGGGGCTACACACGGAGGGGACAAACAAGGACAAACAGATTAAGTCGATTACATCGACCCCCGTGCATAACTGGTACTTATTTAATCGACCCCGAAAGGATGAAAGGCAAAGTCGACCTCGGTGGAATTTGAACTCAGAACGTAGCAGCAGACGAAATACCGCTAAGCATTTCGCCCGGCGTGCTAACGTTTCTGCATGTATATACGCATGCATGCATATAGTGAGGGGTAAATTCAACCGAATTTCATAGCACACTGTAACTTCCTTGTAGTTTAATAGTAAAGGTTCGCTTTTCACCTTATTTAAAATGATTTCCTCAAACTCGATACTACCGAACACCTAAAATACTGAACTGCCATCTCTTTCTTGATGCCGTTATCTCAAAAAACGGTGTGTGTTTTTTCCCAAGGTCTCACATTATAAACATTTGAAGAAACCTTGGCTCCATTCATCCCGTTTTATGGAATCACTATGGGAAGTTTCGAGCAGTGCTAATGGCGACATGTTTATGTCTTGAACAGTGGGTGGTGTTCTGGTTTCAACTAGTTAAGGTTTTCAGAAACAGAAGGGATTAAAATTTTTCTTTCTTTCATTTTTATGACATATTGCTGAGGTTACAATTTTCTCGGTACGTTTGTGTGTGTCTGTGTGTAGTAGTAGTAGTAGTAGTAGTAGTAGTAGTAGTAGTAGTAGTAGTAGTTGCAGCAGCAGCAGCAGTAATTGTAGTAGTAGTAGTAGTAGTAGTAGTAGTAGTAGTAGTATTAGCAGCAGCAGCAGTAGTAGTAGTAGTAGTAGTAGTAGAACTCAAGACAACAGAGAGCCCGGTCCGGGAATCGAACTCATTGCTTCATGATTGGCAATCCGACGGTTTAACTACTGAGCCATGCGCCTATTCAAACAGAAGAAATATGATGTAATGGGTGACACAAACAGATCCTTCAATGATAGGTGCCATTCTTTGTAAGGGCTTCCATGCTGTTTCCGCTTACACAATTTCGGCTCACAGAGCTCGTGAAGACATGAGGCTATGGTCACTGATAAATACTCGTGATGACTCGCAGTGAGATCGAATTCGAGAACTCGTTATTCAGAAACGAAATTTTAAATCATTTTCTCATCCTGGGCCCATACCACACGACTGGCAATTCACATTTTGTCGGCTGATAAAAGACGTCAGATTTTAACATTTAAAACTGCAATAAATAACACAGAAAATAAATAAATAAATAGACGAAATATTACAAATTACCATAATTAAAAGCTACGAATGAAACTCTGAAATACTAAATAAGAGTCATTAATAAAATTCAAGTCAAGTCCTCGGGGAGTAACAAATGTGATCTGAAGTCGGAAATATAGGGATTTGTGGGGGGGACTTAGCGAATTCCGTCTGTCTAGTGGGATCTCTGAGTCACTGAAGCTTGAAAATATGAAATTGCTCAGACTTAAAAACAAAACGCACTTCTTACATTAATGCAAATTCGAATTAATTGTCAGTTAAATATATGTGTGGGTATTAAATATTTTCCTAATGGGGAGGAGGTGCTGCTACTGCCACTACTGCTGCTGCTGCTGCTGCTATTACGACTACTACTGCTGCTGCTGCTGCCACTACCACTACTACTACTACTACTACTACTACTACTACTACTACTACTACTACTACTACTACTACTACTATCATTAAGGTGTTTTGCACGTGTTTCTGTTGTTTGGCTGCTACCATCATGTTATTATTATTATTATTATCATTATTATTATTATCATTATTATTATTATTATGATTATTATTAAGGTGGCGACCCGGGTACAATTGTTAGTACGCCGGGCGAAATGCTTAGCGGTATTCCGTCTGTCTTCTCGTTCTAAGTGCAAAATTCGCCGATGTCGACTTTATCTAGCATCCTTTCGAATTCCATAAAGTACGTACCAGTTGAGTACTGGCGTCGATGTAATCGACTTACTCCTGCCGCCCTACTAGCTATTCTTGTGCCAAAAATTGAAACCATTAATATTATGAAAAAGAAATCTTTTAATGTACAGACGAAACTCTAAGCTGAAGAATAAACTACGGTAATTAAATATTCGATTTTCTCTTTTAAAATTCACTAAATTTACGAATGAAAATGTATTTCCCAGCATTTCCGAATATTAACAGAATATTTCATAAGTAACACTAGCATCACCAAGAGGTCTACAACCACATTGTGCAACATGGCGACTTAACTGGGGAAAAAAACAATGAATAAAATATATAGAGTATAATAATGTGTAATGGCTGAATATTGGGGGTCTATATTCTATTAGGCGCCAAATCAGCTAAAAGTTGTCGAAGCATTTAGAAGGGAGACTGGATGCGTAACGGAATTATTCCATATCTGAAGGTTTCATGCTGATGGCTTCAAGAGAAATTTAACTAGTCAACCGAGAATAGCGGATTTGTGGTATGGTCTGAAGAAGGAATTATAAATTAGTATGCGTGGAGTATGTAATCCAAAGATATTCCGAGAGACTACAATATGTGTGTGTGTATATACATATATATATATATATATATATATATATATATATATATATATATATATATATATATATATATATATATATATATATATATATATATATATGTATATATACATATATATATATA
The DNA here is from genome assembly GCF_046866305.1 of Octopus bimaculoides. Lineage (NCBI taxonomy): Eukaryota > Metazoa > Mollusca > Cephalopoda > Octopoda > Octopodidae > Octopus > Octopus bimaculoides. Next base: position 48,994,462 of record NC_142942.1, read on the forward strand.
TACACACATATATATATTTGCACATAAAAACATGTGTGTGTGTGTGTGTGTGTGTGTGTGTGTGTATACATACATGTATATATAAAGCACGCAGGTGCATACAAATTAACCAGTGTACATTCATGCACACGCACATTAGAAAACATGTATAAGTGCGTGTATGGTTATATGTGTGCGTGTGTGTGAGTGTGTACATACGTCAAAAATATATACATATACGTGTTTATGTTTGTGTCTGCACGCGTGTGGGAGTTCGAGAGAGTGTACGCATACATAGATACATACATACACACACATACATACACGTACATACATACATACATGCATACACATGCATACGCATGCATACACATACACACATACATATATACATACACATACACACACATACACACACATGCACACATACACGCATACATACATGCATACATACATATACACATACATACAGTGCATTAAATATAAAGTGAACTGTACTTCCATTTGGCTTAACCTTAACGCTTCTAGTGTAAGTAACCGTAAACAAAGGCAAATTATTAGTTTTATCAACCAGATTAAAAATATAGGCAAACCATATTTTTAAAAATTATTATCCAATAAAACCTTTATAGTGCATCATTAATTAATTATTTCATTACCTAATGAGCATACATAAAAATAAATGCATGCAGCTATATATAAATATATATATATATATATATATATATATATATATATATATATATATATATATATATATATATATATATATATATATATATATATATATATATATATATTTATATATATGCATGTATGTATGTTTGTATGTATGTACTTATATATATGTATATATATGTATACATATATATATATATATGTATACGTATATATATATATATATATATATATATATATATATATATATATGTATATATACTCACACGCACATATGTGTATGAAGATATTTGGATATTATTATAAATGTTTATATAGTAATGAATATACTACATCAGCTGTTTTAAGATTACCAGTTTCTATAACATAATCTCCATTTAATCTTATCGATAATTTCGTAATTTTTTTGCGTCTGTATGTGTGTGTATGTATGTGTGTATATATATATACATTTATATATATATATATATATATATATATATATATATATATATATGAGTGCATATGTTCCTTTATGAGCTCCAGTCAAAATTGTGTGGTCATAGTGGGGTATGGCTATATAATGTATATACGTATATTTATATATGTATGAGTGTGTATATACATATATATTAATATATATATATACATATGTATGTATGCATATATTCATATATATGTATATATATATATATATATATATATATATATATATATATATATATATATATATATATATATATATATATATGTATATATATATATGGGAGAATTTACGAAAAAAACAACAGACGAAGACAGGTGGTGTAAACAACAAATGGATGTATTAGTTTAACGCTCGGGAATAGAGAAAGTCTTTGACGTTTCGAGCTACGCACTTCAACTGAAAGGAACACAGATATATGTATATATATATATATAGATACATATATATACATGTATGTTTATATATATTTACATATACATATATATGTATAAACATATATATATATACATATATATGTATAATATATATATATATATATATATATATATATGTATGTATATGCATATATATAAAATGGTGGTGCCGAGCATGGCCGCAGTCCTCAAATTTGAAACATATATATATATATATATATATACGTATGTATTCTTTCTATCTTACATGTTTCAGCCGTAAGGCTCTTGCTATGCTGGAGCTCCGCCATCGTAATCCCTCTTCCCACGGTCAGATCTAAGTGGTTGGCTTTTGGTGTATGATAGAGTTGGACGCTGCTGCCCTCTCGTGTTTCCTGCCTTGATATCGTTCCATCTGGAACGCAGTATTTCAAGATTTCTCTTGAAAGCATCTACCCCACGTCCTACTCCATGAAGATCCCTGGGATATTTTGTCAAGTTGCTAAATAGCTGTGTGCACTTGAATCCTTAGCTATTGCACTACATGTTTCTTATTCTAGGTAGGATAGCTGGAACCCTCGGAACAGTGTTGCGACATAGAGTCGGGGGCTGGTATAGTTCCCGATACCAAAGTTTGGTACCAGTACCGGTAGGTACTTCAATGTGCTAGTACCGACAGGTACTTCCAAAAGACAAATTTGTTTTTTTATTTTTAGAACACAGGACATGGAAGACACTGTTTTCGACAACATCTCCACATGGCACGCTTTTGGAAATGAAATGTATAAATAGTATGTGTGTGTGTATGTTTGTGTGTGTGTATGTATGTGTGTGTGTTTGTGTGTACGTCTCTCTCTCTCTCTCTCTCTCTCTCTCTCTCCCATCCACCCCTTGATAATTGGGGTCCGTGTGCCTATATTCCCGTAAATTAGCGGTTCGGCAAAAGGTAACGATAGAATAATTACACAGTTTTAAAAATATAAGTACTGGTATCGCTTTATTCGACTAAAAATCTGTCCAATACCCGAGCATGACCGCAGTCGAATGTCTGGAAGAATTAAAAAATATAAAGACATATATATATATATATATATATATATATATAGGAAGAGAGAGAGAGAGAGAGAGAGAGAGAGAGAGAGAGAGAGAGAGAGAAAGAGAGAGAGAGGGAGAGAGAGAGAGAGAGAGAGAGAGAGAGAGAGAGAGAGAGAGAGAGAGAGAGAGAGAGACGTTGACGATTGAACAGACGACAGACGCCGTGTAGGACATATACATTTTATTGGGAAATGAACCGAAAGTGATCAGCGATATGAATGATCATTTTGAAAACAAACAGAGAACAACATCATCCATGGGAAGTTTCTATGTTAAGTGTGAGGAGATCCAATTCAAGGTGAACCTGAACGACAAGAAACAATGGAAAATGTAATGAATTCAACAGCGAATCTTGAAGAATATGCAGAATAAAAGGAATGGGACAATGTGAAGAATATAAGCTTCGGAAAGACAAAGAAAAAGTTTTATGAGGAATTATCTAAGCAAAAAATATAACATATGGACACTTCATGAACTGAACTGTTCCAGATAGAGAATAAGGAAGATTTTTTGTTTGTTTGTTTGTTGTTTTATAGAAGAATAATAGAAGGAGAAAATCGCTTAAAACTTCTCTCTAAACTGCAAAACAAAAGGAAATATGAACGAGGAATATGAAGGAACTGCTGTTTAACTGAATAGTTAATTGAAATGGTGAGAAGCAAACCATATGGAAGTTCCATATCCCATATGCCTGAAGTAGACCTTTATGATCGTTATATAAATTACATGACCTATTTTTTGTCATTTAATAATAAGATGTTCATCTGAAGTAGGTGAATAGCTCACTGGTTGGTTTCAGTTAACGACTGACCCCTCTGTCCTCCACAGCAAGATATTATCAACGCCAACAATGTTTTCTGCTTATATTTATGGCCTTCGTTATCAAGGATTAATTCTCTTGCATTATAAAAAGACCTTATTGATCTTAGCCAAGGAATTATGCATTAATCCTTTTGAGCGCTGACCTCCTGAACCTTATTTGACTATATACCTGACTTCCTGATGAACTCCACCGGTAGCGCGGTGCTACGGTATAGAGAAAAATAAGCCATCTACTGGTAAACTGGCATTACGGGCTCAAAGGGTTAGGACATACTAACTGGACATTCACCTTGGTCTCTTGATGATGATGAGTTAGATTCTACCAAGACCAAAAAATATATACAATAGGCAAGGAGTCTAAAATTGTTTGCTTTTCTTCATTTACATCCATATTTCATTAATTGGATGACGGATACACTGGGTATGGGAAAATATTTACTCGAACAAATAAACATCAGTACGTTCTTTTTATGTTTGGGACTTATTGCATTAGTTCTTTTTTTCTTTTTTCAAACTGCTAACTTACTGGGATGTAAATAAACGAACAGCGGTTGTTAAGCAGTGGTGGTGGTGAACAAAGAA
>NC_142942.1:49013475-49030975 GCF_046866305.1 Octopus bimaculoides
TGACGTCAGCGCGATTTGAACTTACAGCGTAACCAGATTCAGGAAACCATTACTAAGAAATAAAATTGTATATAACAGTCAGAAAGAATATGAGATTTGGTGCGGATTTACATCAGAGGTCGCCACTAGTATTATGATCTCGTTCTCATGTAAACACACACATATGTATATATATATATATATATATATATATATATATATATATATATATATATATATATATATAGATAGATAGATAGATAGATAGATAGATAGATAGATAGATAGATAGATAGAAAGATACATATATATGCATATTTGAGTGTGTGTGTGTGTGTGTATGTGTGTGTGTTTGTGAGTGTGTGTATATGTATATATAGAGTGGGTGTGTGGTAAGAAGGTTGCTTCTCAGCCACATGGTTCCGGGCTCAGTTCCTTAGGTATCTTCTACTATAGCCTCGGGCCGACCAAAGCCTTGTCAGTGTATTTGGTAGACGGAAACTGAAAGAATCCCGTCGTATATATATATATATATATATATATATATATATATATATACATATACACTCACACACAATGAAAGAGAGTGAAAGACTGACAGACAGACAGATAGAGAAATACATATAAGTGTGTGTATGCATATTATGCAGCGATGTTTGTATAAAAGTGTTTGCGTTATGTTCCATTTTGTTTTACTATGCGAACAGCCACGTGACGTAATGCCGCTGTTAAAGCATTGGTTATTCTCGTAAAATATAGGACAACTCTTATTCTCCCAATTAAGAAGGCAACGAATATATGTTTGTTTAATTTATTTTACTAGTAGTAGTAACATGACACAAGACCGTTACAGATCATGGGCCTAGTTTTCGTACACCTGACGTTAGGACATGCAAGCATTATTAATATTAAACTGGTTGGCTATAGAAACTCGATCAATAATTGCAATGCTGGTGCAGAATTGCGGGTACTCCGTAATATTTTGACGCAATCATTATAGAAACAAATACCAAATAATGCTTCATCAGTTATACGTTAATATTGTGTTGATTCTTCCCAGGACAATGAATAGTTTATGCTAATTACCCTATGGGAGAATGCTGTCTCAGCTTCTCACAGTAAATAGATTGAGTTTTTGAAAGAATACGTGACAGAATATAGATCGCTTTTTTTTTTTTTTTTCTTATGCATACCTGAGATAAACCTTTGTTCAGTGGCGCCTCAAGTATACATTGATGCAAGGATAACATTTCCTTACAAATATTATGTGTGATTTATTTTTATTTTCTTTCTGTTCTTTTTGCTTGCTTTTATTTTATTTATTTATTCTTTTTTTTTATTTTTTGTATTTGTTTCAGTCATTTGACTGCGGCCATGCTGGAGCACCGCCTTTTGTCGAGCATATCGTTGACACCAGGACGTATTCTTTGTAAGCTTAGTACTCATTCTATCCGTCTCTTTTGCCGAACAGCTAAGTTACAGGGACGTAAACACACCAGCAACGGTTTTCAAGCGATGTTTGGAGACAAACAGACACAGCTAACGACCTACACTTTTTTCTGCAAAATAGGAGTAGTTTATCCTGTTCAGGCTATATTATTAGCATTATTCTGCGATTGAGAATTTAAAATCAATTCTTCAACTTTCTAAGACATCTCAACGCTTCTAAAAGCAACCTTCGTTTGTTTGTTTACGTTCATCGTAATTTGAATTTAATATCTCTCTCTCTCTCTCTCTCTCTCTCTCTATATATATATATATATATATATATATATATATATATATATATATATATATATATACGACGGGCTTTGGTCGGCTCGAAGCTATAGTAGAAGACACTATATATATATATATATATATATATATACATGCATACGTTGGTCGTGGTGGTGACGGCGGTGCTAGTGAATCTCCGTCGTTCGATCAAGTGAATTACCTGTTTCTGGTTTAACGTCTAATTGGTTGAGTATTCAACAGTCATTTGAACCATTACTTCAGTTCTCCGACAGACGTACGGCAACAAACAACCCACTAGTTTCCATCTACCCATTTTCGCTTACAAGGTACCAGACGGACCGAAGCAACGGAGAATGATGTTTGCTGAAGATGTTACGTTTTGAGATCGAAACCGAAAGCTAATTGTTGTAGAACGAACTTTTGAAATATTCTGCCATATTGCGCATACTGTGTATCTGTACACAACTGCGAAACTGTTCGTCGAGTTACAATTTTTATTCTCTTAACCGAAGCCAGATTAGCAGATGTATCATTGCCGACATGGTCGACTAGTATCCTTTAGATGTTATGACCTTATATGGCTGGAGTGCAGTAGCTGAAATCACTAAATGCAGTATCGCTAGTTTGTCTCTATAACAGGTTTAGAAATATGGAAGAATAATAACTTCATGTAGTCTATGATGTGTGATCAATCTTCCGTAAATACACACACACACAAACACACAAACACAAGCACACATGCCTTCATAACAAGTTCGACTTCAGCTAGTTCTCAGAAGTTACACATGTGCAATGATGGAGTTTAACGAACCAGAAACATGTGTGGAGTTGTCTTTGCTACTTACTGGTTAAGTAAAAAGAACTGTATCGAAAGAAAGAAAGAAAAGTAATAAAGAACGTTTCAGCAGATATCCACAAGTAATATTTCCTCTTTCCGCATATTTAAATCTGCATTACCGTTTAGCTAAGTTTGCATCAAATAGGCTTTCAGTAAGATATATATGTATGTATGTGTATATATATATATATAAAAAAACAAACACACGCATATATATATATATATATATATATTGATATATATACATACATATATACATACATACATGTATATGCATACAAACACATACGCATGCTGGTAGAAGGTGAGAGAGTGAAATAGTTATTAATTAATAGAAGCTAAATTGAAATATTGTTTGATGGAGAGGGAAAGAGAGAGAGAGAGAGAGAGAAAGGTGAATGGATAGATAGATAGATAGATAGATAGATAGATAGATAGATAGATAGATAGATAGATAGATAGACAAATTCGTTGTGTATGTGTATATGCATGTATGTGTATGAGTGTGTTCGTGAAAGGAAGAAACAGAGAAAGAGAATAAGAAAGGAAAAAAGAAAGAACGAAGGAAATATAGGACGAAAGAAAGAAAGAAAGAAAGAAAGAAAGGAAAGAAGGAAGGAAGGAAGGAAGGAAGGAAGGAAGGAAGGAAGGAAGAAAGAAAGAAAGAAAGAAAGAAAGAAAGAAAGAAAGAAAGAAAGAAAAGGAAGAAAGGAAGCAAGAACATTGAGGTCGGTTAGGGCAAGACAAGGCGGAAAGAAGATGGAAAGTGGGTAGAAGAAATTGTACGTTTGAGAACGAAATCAATGTTGCATGATTTGGTTCTAGTGATCTTTCCGGTATATACACCACATATTCATTTCTCTTTCTTTCACACACACACACACACACACACACACACACACACACACACACACACACACACACACACACACACACACTCACATACATATACATCACATATATAGATACCACACAATATGCAGTTGACATGCGTACAGCATATGAACAACACATACATCTGAGATATTCCTCGCACATTTGTACAATACATAAGCATCATATATATATATATATATATATATATATATATATATATACATACATATATAAGTGTGTGTGTATTTATATATATATATATATATATATATATAAATATATATATATATATATATATATATATGTGTGTGTGTGTATATATACATACATATGTATGTGGGTATGTATTTATATATATATATATATATATATATATATATATATATATATACATGCGTGTGTTACTGCATATATATGTACACATACACACGCACACACATATATATATAAGTACATAAGTATATATATGTGTACATATATACATATCTATCTATCTATCCATCTATCTATCTATCTATCTATCTATCTATATATATATCTACATCTATCTATATATATATACATATGTGTGTGTATGTGTGTGTGTGTGTGTATGTGCATACGGGTGCGTGCACATGTGTGTGTTTGCGCGCGCACGTGTGTGTGTGTGTGTGTGTGTCTTCGCATGTATAGGTAAACACACACATATAATATCACAGAAAACAACACAATCATACAGACACATACACACATCCACACACTCCCACATACACACAACCTGCATCGTCCAGCAGCAGTAGCAGCAGTAGCAGCAGCAGCAGCAGCAGCAGTAACTGCATTGCCGCTATCAACACCTAGATCAATAACAACAGAAATATGATGACCAAAAGGGCCATACCATACAGGTTAAATACTTAACTTTGCGCAGCAACAGCACTAACAAACATCAAGAGCGACAATAACAACAGCAACAACAACAACAACAACACAAATAATGATGGCGGACTTAACAACAACAATAAGCAAACAGCGTTTGATGCTCCACGCCGAAACATATACTTACATTCTCGCCTACATACACACGCACATACACTCAAACGTACACACACATATGTACACTTCGTCAAACCTGAAAAATATAGAAATATATATAGAGAGAGAGATAAACTGAAAGGGCAAACAACCTCACAAGCATCAACTAGATCAGAAAGTCTATAGTTTGCTGTATACACATTAAATAGGGAGGGAAGAAAAAAACAGAAAGAAAAGGAAAATATAAAAAAAAAAAAGAAGGTAAAATGCTGTGTGGACAAAATTTACTGAAGTTTTATGAATAATCAAATTGGAAGAATGTTTTGACTTCATTTAACCTAATAAGCCTTTCCGCATTCGAAGCTGTTCGACTGGAAACTGGCCTTGAATACATAGCTTTTATGCAAAACTTAAATCTAGCCATATCGCTTTATATATAAAACACGTTGGATTCAAGCCAGTGTTTGTAATATATTCAAACAGTCGTTCGTTTGCTCCCAGGCTGTCCCCATGTTCAATGGTGAATGTTCAATGCTTAAATGGTAAATGGTAAATGGTAAATGGTGCAACCGTGAATAGAGAATATTGCATGCTATGATGCTAAAATCTACAATGGCGGCGTATAGTCGTTGACGGAGGTCTTTTGAATGGCATGTACACAACACACATATCAAACTTTTATTTCCCTATCATTATGTATGTATGCATGTAAATATATATATATATATATATATATATATATATATATATATATATATATATATATATATATATATATATATACATATATATATACATATATATATATATATACATATATATACATATACATATATATATACATAATATATATATATATACACACATACACACTAACACACACAAACACAAACATATATATGTATATATATATATATATATATATATATATATATATATATATATATATATATATATATATATATATATATATATGCATATATATGTATTTATGTACGTAGGCATGTGTCGCCCGATGTATACAATGATAGTGTGCTCGTATGAGAGTGTTTATAGATGTGGTTTTCTGGTAAACTATACATTTGTATCGTGGCATTAACATGCAGCTGTGAATGTATATTTCTATTATGTATATATGTAAGATTCAATGTCGAATGTACGTATCTAACTACATATATATTTTGTTATTCTTTCTTTCCGTCATTCGATGGCGACCATCCTGAAGCATCATCTTAAAAGGTCGAACAAATCGACCTCCCTACTTATTTGTAAGTCCTTTATTTATTCTGTAACTTTCTATTGCGAACCACTAAGTAAATTTAACGATATCCGTCATCAAGCGATGACGGAGAACAGATACATAGACAAAAGCAAAGACAAACATGATATACAGACATTTGTAAACACTCCAACACATATACGCGTATATAAATATGCATGTATATATATGTGTTTGTATACATACATATATACATACATACATGGATATCCGTAATTGCATAATATTTTTATTTGTGCTGTTAAATGTTTTAATTCGGTCTGTTTTCCTCGCATACTGTTCTTATCTGTTATATTGGTGCGCTACGGTAGATTATTTAAGACTTGGCTCTTATTTCTAGCAGGTAGTTGCTCATTAAGCATCATAACGATATTTCATAGCTCGATAAAGCTATCATAACTGCGTTCCACCAATGCTACTACTGGTGATATCATCAAATTTTGAATTTATCCACAGATGATATGAACAGTAGTGACATCTAACTTCAAATCTCAGTGTTTGAATATTTCATTTATATATATATATATATATATATATATATATATATATATATATATATATATATATATATATATATATATATATATATATATATATATATATATATATATATATATACCAGACATGTTCTTTTCTCTTTCTCCATTCTTTCGTTTTCTCTCATTTCTTTCTCTCGAAAAGCGTAGGCTCGAAACGTCAAGAAGACTTTTTCGTTTTTCTCAAGCGTCAAAATAACGAACTAGTTTCTTATTCCTACACATGTCTGTCTGTGTATATATATATATATATTCTATTATTCTTTTACTTGTTTCAGTCATCTGAGTGCAACCACGCTGGAGCACCATCTTATGGCGTTTTAGTCGAAAAAATTTACCCCTGGACTTATTGTTCCTAAGCCCAGTACTTATCGGTCAGTTTTGCCAAACCGTTAGATTACTGATGCATAAACACACACGCCCACATCGGTTGTCAAAGCGATGGTAGGCGGACATTGTATACGTGTGTGTGTCTACGACGACCTTCTTTTAATTCCCATCTACCAAATCCACCCACATGGCTTTGGTCAGCCTGTGGCTATAGTAGAAGAAAGTGAGACTGTACCCGTAACCATGTGATTGGAAAGCAAGCTTCTTACTACACAGTCACGCCTGGATAGATGGCTGTATTTATATGTGTATATACCTGTGTGTGCATACATTTGTAGATTCGTTTGCATACTTACAGAGAAAGTTGTGTTTATTCCCCACACACACCATGGAAATCGAATCTCGAATTTACAGACAATTGGCGCACCAACCCAAACATGAACACCAACACCAACACCACTGCCACCTCCACCGTAACCACCAACATCACTGTCATCGTGCACCCCCCATCGACGTTCGTGCTCTCTCTATTATAACACAGCATGCTTATTGCTCCACTCAAAATAAGCTAACCGCCGTTCTATTTATCGTATTCGATCAATCTATTAAAAGATAAACGATAGTCCCCGTCAATACCAACACTGCACAGATTACACCACCACTTGTGTAATGGAGATCGATAGATTTCTCTCTCTATCTTGCTAATTAGACTTAATTGATTAGATTTAGTTAACTAATGAGGCGTCAATTAGAAAGCAATAACAGACAAATACGTAGCCATAAACAATGATATGTTAAGTTTATAGAATTTACAGCGTTTAACAGACTAATTAGTACAGTTCAATGGGATATAGCGCCGTTTAATAAATGATATTATACTTTCAGGTGGTAAATACGATGAAGTTGCTTGACTGCTCTGTCAATCTATATTTCTATACAGTTATTAATCTGTCTGTCTGCCTATCAATCTCTCTCTCTCTCACTCTCTCTCACTATCTATCTATCTATCTATCTATCTATCTATCTATCTATCTATCTATCTATCTATCGGTCTATATGTCTGTCTGTCTATATATATATATATATATATATATATATATATATATATATATATACATATATATATATATAGTATATATATGTATATGTATATATATATATATATATATATATATATATATATATCTAGTATATATATGTATATGTATATATATATATATATATATATATATATATATATATATATATATATATATATATATATATATATATATATATATATATCTAGTATATATATGTATATGTATATATATATATATATATATATATCTAGTATATATATGTATATGTATATATATATATATATATATATATATATATATATATATAGAGAGAGAGAGAGAGAGAGAGACAGAGAGATAGAGAGATAGATAGATAGATAGATAGATAGATAGATAGATAGATAGATAGATAGATTGATTGATTGATAGACAGATATATATATATATATATATATATGTATGTATATACATACATGTGTGTGACTATTTATTAAAATATCCAATGACCTGATTGTATATATAACTATTTATATCGCAATCACTCTATTACGCCCCCTCTTCAACACAGTCTACATTTTCATATATGTGCATATGTATATACATGTACAATTCCTTTTATATACTTATATATATATATATATATATATATATATATATGGGAGAATGTACGAAAAAAACAACAGACGAGGACAGGTGGTGTAAACAACAAAAGGAATATATTAGTTTGACGCTCGGGAATACAGAAAGTCTTTAACGTTTCGAGCTACGCTCTTCAACAGAAAGAATACGGAGAAAACAAGGAGAAAAACACGGAGACAAAAAATTGGATGGACTTTGGTCAACGATCTATCATGTGGTTGGTACGCGCACACACTTATATACGTGTTTGTATATGTATGTATTTATGTATGTATGCATGTATATATACATATTTTTCCGTTTCAGCGACCATTGAACTGCTTTCTAATGTCGTGTAATTTGGGCACGATCGGACCATTTAGCAACTGCTGCATAACTATTTCATAGCCACTGTACTTCAGCTTTAATCGTTATTGCAAAATATCTGCTAATTCAAATACATTACCGTTCCTTATGTTAACTATATTAATATACCAGGTGATGATGATATTAATACTAATGTACTTTGCTGCAGACTGCAGTTCACTATACCAGTATTAATAGAAGTAATTATAAAAACTTGTTAACTTGCTAACTATTCAATTGTACAATGCATTATAATTTAAATGTTATTATAAATAAATTCAATTGTAATCAAATTACTCCATATAACAGTACACATGTTAATTAAAATAAAACCTTAGTTAAATAATGAATTAACTACGCCTTCTATCATCTTTATGGCAAAATTGTTTCTAGACTATGTACAAGTCCTGGAATTTAGTTTAGGCGGTTAACTCATGGCGTCGACTCCATTGATATCATTAGCGATATTTTATCGAAACCAAAAAATTGCAATGCTAGTTTCTCACTGTTGAAATTTGAACAAAGTGCGTTAAGAGCCGAATGAAATACATCAAGGCACTTTCCAACGCACTACCAATTGCATCAGCTACTCTCTCTCTCTCTCTCTCTCTCTCTCTCTCTCTCTTTATCTCTCTCTCTCTCTCTCTCTCTCTCTCTCTCTCTCTCTCTCTCTCTCTCTCTGTCTCTCTCTCCCTCTCTCTCCTCTTTCTTTTTCTCTTCATTATATAATTGTTTTTGATTTAGTTACAAGGCCGAAAAATTTTGATTCTGCCAGTTTGTTCCTCCGAAAAATTTTGAGGTTGTGGGATTAATCGATACTATTGCTTCGAGTACTTAGTCTATCATTTTATTGAACTCAAAAGTTTGAAAGCAAAATTCGCCACCGACGGGACATAAAATTATTGAAACAAACAATACAAAGCATTTCTGATACTCTGACGATTCTGCCAGTTTGTTCCTCCATCATATAATTTCAATAATCGATGGGCTGAATGAACATTCAACAACAAATGCCTTACAGTACAGCGTTTCAAAGGTTTGCGTTTTGTGTCAAAGATTGCTGAAGTCACCATTGAATTCCATTTTACCGGGAGGGTCGATATTTTAGCATCGCTCGAATACTAGGCTAGTTACCCCCTCTCTCGTTGTCACTCTTTGTCTCCTTTCCTCTCCCTCTTTCTCTCTTTCTCATGTACGCTACATTGTAAAAGGGTTTTGGAGTCTCCACTCCTAGGGCGCCTTTCTTCAAGGGGATGTGATGCACTTAGGTCAAGCAATCTCATTTCATTGTGAAAGCCACAAGACCTGTGAAAAGAGAACGTAACAAGAGCGCTGAGACCGATGTTGCATTATAGAACGGAATGCTTATTTTTACAAAATGCGTACAATGATTGACGCCACTATTTTGCTTCTGCTTGTGTACTTTCTTGCTGTCGTCACAGTATAACGGAATGGTTGTAAGTTCGCAGTGCTATATTGGTGTCAGACGTTCGATCCCACAGCGTGGTATCTTCGGCGAATATGACTTTTTATGGCCTTTCTTTGGCCTATCCCGCGTGAGTGAAATCATGCAAAGGGAAACTGTAAAGAATATCATCGTGCATTGTACATGTAATTCTCAATGTAGAGTCCTGTCAAACCATCACCCTGATTTCTTTCGAGAATTATCTCCCGGGTAGCGAAAGAGCATGGCTTAGTGGTTAGGATATTCGGCTCACAATCACAAGGTCGTGAGTTCAATTCCTGGCGGTGCATTGTGTCCTGGGCAAGACACTTTATTTCACGCTACTCCAGTTCACTCAGCTGGTCGTCCAGCATGGCCGCAGTCAAATGACTGAAACAAATAAAAGAATAAAACAATACATATATGTATGTATGTATTTATGTGTGTATATATATATATATATATATATATATATATATATATATATATATATATATATATATATATATATACATATATATATATATATACGATATATATATGTATGCAATATATATATATATATATGTATGTATATATATATATATATATATATATATATATATATATATATATATATATAGAGAGAGAGAGAGAGAGAGAGAGAGAGAGAGAGGTGGAAAATAAATAAATAAATAACGAAAGGAAGAAAGAAGGAAGGAATGAAAAGAAGGAAGGGAGTTGGATGCATATGTATATATTTATGCGTGTATATATTTATGCGTGTACATGTGTATTGGTGTGCTTACCTAAATCAAAATAAGCCTGAAGTCATAAAGTTATTACTTCATCACAGAGAACAAAGCAAAATAAAAACTGGATTCTGATTGTTTGTACATTTGTAATGTTGGTTCACCATCGCTCCTATCTCTAGGTCATGTGTTGCACCAAATTATAACTAATTAATTACCTATTATATAGTTAATTAGTCTGTGCATGTTATATAAACTCGAAAGTAAGGCATGAAATATTATGAATACAGAGGCGAGGTAATTACAGGTGACAAGCGACATTTGTTCATAAGCCTTGATATTGCAGTCATTTTGTATAATGTTTGTCATGGATAAACGCCCGAAATGTCTGTTTCAATTCGGGATAATTTTCAAAGCAGTGTGAATGTGTGTATATATATATGTATGTGTATATATATATATATATATATATAATTTTGATAAAAAGTGGGCAATGAGACCGAAAGAGTACGATGGATGAAATCGCCGTGAGGAGTGAAATATCCAACTTTTCTGACAGAATCCTTCTTCAGTGTAAAATTTACAAGACAGACTTTGTCTAAGGCGTTCGATATTCTTTTACCTACAATTTCACAGTACTTTTGAGTCGCTTTGTCCAAATAGCACAAGGTCTTGCTGACCCAATTCACAATGCATTGTTTCCCAGGCAAAATTTTATTTGTCAAATGTTTGTCCGATTTATGATTCATCGTGTAAATGAATTGTGAAGATCGCGTCATTGACCAGAAGAGCTGACTGGTGTTTCTCCAAATATTCAAGTATTGCGTAATAATAATTTTCGTAGAATATATATATATATATATATATATATATATATATATATATATATATATACACACACATTACAATTATGCAAGTAAATCGCTGCCTTTCGTCCATTAACATTTTTCCAGCTTTTCGTTTCTACTGCCACCAGTGTATTATTAGTAAATGCTTCGAAATGATGAAGAGATAACCTGTAGAGAAACCATTGACAATATTCCTGTTTAGAGATAGAAAATTTAGAAATCAGTGATTGATCTTTGACGATAGCACTTTATCATCATCGCTAGGATGTTGCAGCCGTTGATTTGCTGCCATCTCCAGGTTGTAATTTTGAAAAGATTAAAAATTTAACTGAGATTTCTTTAAGCAATAAAACAATAATATTTGAGGTACGGAGCAACTTCTGAATTCCAAAGGTAATTATATCTCTACTACATTCTTCAATAAACAAGGACCACTTTTAAGGCTTCTTCTCTGAAAGTTTGTTTTTGCTGCCTTTCAACGGTTTCAAATTCCGAAACGACTATGACCATTTTCTAATAATACACTAGATCTTATGTAAATTATAATTTTACTTTGTAAATTAAAATCGAATAATTTTTAATATTCAAATTCTATCCTTAGCTGCAATATTTTAAGCAAAAATGTTCTTGTTCCGTACATTACCAGATGTAATAACTTGTCCTGAACTTTTCAATGTGTAATAACTTGTCCTGTATTTTTCCAGATTTATAACCTTAAGAATGTTATTTCTCTTGCTCGCATCTTTCCATGTAGTCCATGTTTTTTTTTTTTCCAGAGAATGCTATTATGCTAATTAATAACGTGTCAAATGTGTCAATTAGCAGAGTCGTTCATAATTGTTTCCTTACCTCAATGATGCCGGTGACATATATTAAAAGACCCCTAGAACTATATTCATAAAAAAGTATACTTCTACATTATCACCTTCAAATTTGAGAAACAAACACTCATAACTTCTTTTCTTTTAAAACTTCATTGCATGAGATTGATATCATGAAATTCCTCGAATTGAGCTCTATCTTTTAAGATTAATTAAAATATAGTTTGTTTTTTTTAAATAAAGAAAGGTTAATTATACTTATCCAAGTTTTTGTCTTACTTTATTTTACCTTACAACTTTTCTGATATAGATTTTTGTTGCATAGGATCAAAACTATGACATTCTTCACGCTTTCTTCTATCATTGAAGCTAAGATATATATATATTTTGCTTTTAAACTAAAAAAGTGATTCCGATCTAAATTTGATTGGTGGCGTTACTTACTGTCCTACAAAGTCACTACAAATTTTGATGTAGACTTGTTTCTACCGGATCAAATCTCAATCTTTCATGCCAAAATATAAGTAGAGACCAGTTGACTTGAAAAATGTTAAAGGTTTTCCATTTGATTAAGAACTGAATTAGCAACAAGCTCTGAATGAAGCTGTGAGTGAGTAAATTGATGCCATAAGAAAATTATTCACCTACTACCGTAGTTGAGTGATTGTGGAGTACAGCACTTGATGGCTAATTTAGCAAAAGTTGAGGGTAATTTGAAAAACAAAACTGGCAGCGATTTGCAGCAAATCAGGCAACCACATGAAAACATTCTGCGGACACCGATTTAATTCAGGTTATGAAGGTTTTCTTTCTCATATTAATTTCAAACCTTAATTATGAATTCATTACAAAGCTAACTGATTACTTTTAAAATATTTCTGGATTACAAAAAGAAATTAGCCTAAAGAGAAAAGTTCAGTGGTTAAATTAATTTCAATATGGGCCAAGGCTCATGTGTACAGAAGCAAATAATGAGTGTCTTTACGTGTAAGTTTGTGCATGTGTGCTTACGCCAGTGAACACATATAGAAACATATATGCATATAAATACATGTATATACTGTACATAGGTACATATACCTATATATATATAGGTGTGTGTGTATACACACACACACACACACATACACGCATGTTAATAACACTTATATGTAGGTGCTTTCTCCTTGGGCCAGGAGGAACTGATGTCGTCAGACGGTATCCAACGTTCATCGGATATTTCGACCCAGAATCCTAACACCCTCTCGTTGGTGGGTCAGCAGAGGTGGCCTCATATATATATATATATATATATATATATATATATATAATTTATATAAGGGCATTAACTATATAGTAATGCCTCACGCTTAGAGGGACTAAATAAGTAAAAAACTACCAAAAAATAAGCACATATTTACCGAAAGCGAGGGAATGCAACTTTCAAAAATGTTTTATGTGTCTCGACCATACGTGCACTGATGAACAAAAGATGCAGCTTACTTCACAGTTTTTGCTGTATTAATTGTGAAACCAGTGGTTTGCCGTTAAGTTAAATGTTTTTAGGAGGTTAAATTTTTGAAAGTTGCATTCCCTCGCTTTCGGTAAATATGTGCTTATTTTTTTGGTAGTTTTTGACTTATTTAGTCCCTCTAAACGTGAGGCATTACTATATAGTTAATGCCCTTATATAAATTATATATATTTATGGGAAAAAAACGATGGGTTTTTTTCCTTATGGGGTTTTTTCACGCTGACTACCTGATAAATTCTTATAAAGATTTTATCCTATATTATATTATATATATATAGCTACTGTTGTTTATAGTCCGAGGATGACATCTCCTCCAAGTAGCTAACGACACACTGTGTCCGATTAGTATTTGCGAAGGGACATCATCGTTCCTATCTCCAGCCTTACGTAATGCACAGGGATCCGGCTTTCTGGATTGTAACCCGTCATCAGCTTGTGACTACCAATAGCTAGGATATAAAACCCATTCCAAACGCAAAATACTATAATACAACAATAAATCTCGCTCAGGGTGCAAACAGTTACTCCGCACTGCTTGCAGGATTGGACTTCTTTATCCCATATGTTTGAGGCTGGTAATAAACCAGTGAGAGAACAACGGAGGAAGGACAATCTTCCCTCTTCTGTGCCTCAGAATTCCTTTCAGGATACTGGCTGCTCAAGTTCCTGGTCCCACAACATCCAATGACCCTGGTGGGATGTACCTACTGCCTTCATCGGTCAAATTACTCAGTTGAATCACAGATCCTTTGCACTATGAATCCGATAGAATAAGTATTAGGCTTACAAAGAATAAGTCCTGAAATCGATTTGTTCGACTAAAGGCCGCACTCCAGCATGGCCGCAATCAAACGACTGAAACAAACGAAAGAAAAAAAAATATATATACATATACATATACATATTGATATATATAAAAGAATTCATAATGCAAAATAAATACTTTGTCCAGAGAAATCAATTACCTTAATTGTATAAATATACGCATGTATATATGTATATTTATCCACCTGTATCTGTATGTGACCGCATACGTTAAAACATACACCTCCACACATACACACATGTATACATACATCCGCCCTCACATAATAATAACAAATATACTGCACCGTCTTTGGCTAGATATCTTTATGACACACGCTAAAGGATATCCATAGACGTATATACATGTAGGTATGTAGGCATAAAGGCAAAAACAAAAACATTTAAAAATACAACGGATATAGACTGGTACAGACGAGGAAGAACAAGAGAGTTCTAGAGAACTTCTACTCCAATACGACTACAGTAAATTTTCAGTATCATCTGCATTAATTTTTTATCATTTTATTTTGTGGTCGTTTTCGATTTTATTTTCATACTTTTTGATAATTTGGTTTGTTATTTCCATCTTTGAGCACGTATATTCTTTATTATCTGATGTCCTGATGTGAATTTGATATTGCATATTTCATACTGAACTTTGGCCTGTTCTTTTCCCGTTTGCCATTGAACAGCATACCAAATTTACTTCCCCAGAAATGATAGATGTCTTAGGAAACACAAAACAACGAGCCGACGACAACGCGCCTTTCGCCTCTATTAATACAATAGCGGGAGGGTAAAGCGCATGGGGTTGCTGGTGGCTTCGAACAAACACGTTCAAGTGACTCGAGTGTGTTTCAGAGGGAGTCAGGGGCAGCTTTTATTATTTTCGTAAATCCGGATGAGGTGATGGTACTGGTGGTTCAATGGAAGGTAAGCTAATAATAACAACAATAACAATAATAATAATAATAATAATAATAATAATAATAATAATAATAATAATACATAAGGAAATAAATATTTTTAACAACATAGTGTTCTCCGATTTATCTTATAATAATATTTGTTTACTTATTGAAAACTTACATCTCCTTCGGTGGAAATCAACATAATATAACAATAGACATAAAAAAACGATTTTCTGAAAAAAAAAGTTGTCATTCCATTTTTATTCACCACTTCATCTATTTTTATGTTTTAGTTAGTGTTTATCCTTTTATGATTTATTTTCGCTTTATTCTACAATATTTTATTTCTTTTCTTCACTTCACATTGTATTTTCTGAGTATAAAGAGGTCTACGAAAATTAGATTCCATGCTCTCTTGAAGGTAAACTTAACATTGATTTCTTAGTTCAAAACCTAATGTCGTTATGCATTCTATCAGAAACCACTGGTATGGTAATGAAAAGAATAGATGGCATTATGTATGTATGTATGTATGTATGTATGTATGTATGTATGTATGTATGTATGTATGAATCTATGTATGTCTGTATGTATCTATGTATGCATCTATGTATCAATCAATCTATATATATATATATATATATATATATATATATATATATATATATATATATATATATATATATATATAATTAAGGGTACTGAAGAGGCACCCCATGCTAGAAATAGCAGTCAAAACTGACTCTAGAACCACATCATGTATTCAAATGGCACAAGCCAAAAGATAAACGAACAAAGTAATTACTAAAAAAATTAATGGTCAACTCCAGATCGACGATACATGATGTAGTTCTATAGTCAGTTTTGACTGCTATTTCTGGCATAGTGGTGCCTCTTCGGTATCCAACACTATAATTATATTTATATTATTATAATATCTATAATAATTATTACCTATACGGCTTTTTTACCCCCATGCTGGCCACTTCATATGTTCGTTATTCTAAATTATTGTTTATCCTTTGTATATATATAAAGATGAAAGACAGAGAGAAAGACAGAGAGAAAGACAGAGAGAGATGAGAGAAAGGCTAAGAGAGATTGCTTATTATATTCATGGTATTTATTAGTACCGGTTATTAGTCTGCAGCTCCTTGTGGAATGTTCAGAACCTCGGGGGTTTTTTTTTTTTTTTTTTTTTGCTTCTCTTGTAATACCATTCAGTTCCGTTCTAGTTTTATCACGGCCATGAAACTGCAGCCGCAGAACGTGACATATCACTATTTTACATTACATGTCTGTCTGTTGTTCAGGTGCTTACCTGTCTTACCATCTATCAAATGCTTACCTGCTTACCATCTATTTTTCCTCTATGGCACTACTTTAATTATAGTATTAACAATTTTAAAGTCGCTACGTTGCAATAAATGTATTTAGGTGCTATGTCTAGCATGTCAAGCAACAGAGAAGCTCACTTGTTTGTCCGCATTTGCTATTGCTCATGCCGTCACTGATTTATGAAGTTGTGAGCGTTCCATTTCTGAACTCACCGCTTTGTTTTCCTGCGAAATCTCTGTCTGATACGTACGACATTCCACCATCTCCTTGTTATCAACGTTCGGATGAGATTCAAGAGAGAAATTGCTTCCTGTATGTAATCATTCGAACCAGACGAGAGCCGTTTCATCCGTAGACCTGAATAGATATAAGAAAATTTGCAAGCTGCTAGTAACTTCATCGAATAAAGATAGAAATGTGATGTTCGATCATTGTCACCTACCCGGTACGGTA
>NC_142942.1:49035975-49043475 GCF_046866305.1 Octopus bimaculoides
AAATGTTTTTTTTTTTTTTGCCTTGAGAGGAACATTACACCAATAATAAGCAATAATAATCGGCGTTTTATTTATTTATTTTTTTCTTATTGGCGTAATGAACCTCCGAAGACACAGCAAGAACGACAATAGTTGGTCTCAAAAGACTTCAATTGACTAAAGATTTCCTACACCAGAGGTGAATTGGAATATTTATACGATTTATCAACATCCTTCAGTCATTATTCACTGACTGAACGTCTGAGTGCGAATATACAGTGTTGGCCAAAAGTCACCCGTCAGTGAATCAAAATTCCATAAACACTAATATGAAATTCTGTATTGACTCGAATAGAAAAATCTGCCGCTCAATAAGGACTTCATCTTGAACAATTTTTATGGTGTTTCATATTTAGAGACTTTTATTAAATTCATTCAGTTGTTAAACATAAATTAATCTTTGAATTAAATGACTTTTGATTTATTGTCAGGTGACTTTTGTCCGACCCTATATGTCTGTCTGTACGTATGCTATTGTGTGTGTGCTAGCGTGTGTGTGTGTGTGTGTGTGCATTTGGAGATTTCGTTGTCTTCTGTGTAGAGCAAATTTGCATGTCCCTTTGTCAAGATTTTATTTTCTCGATATAGAATCCTCTGGATCAGTGGTTTTTAACCGTATTTCTTTTTCCATTTTTTTTTTTTTTACCTATGAATCCCTTTGATTACTGTTTTGCAGTAATGGACCCCCAGCAGCACTTGAAGCTAAAACTCCTATTTTGTTTTCCTTACACTCACTTGTGTATTTTGTCAAACGTTAGAGAAAGAATCCTTGTTGTTTCTTGTCAAAAAGACATCGAAATCAAAACTTTTTCAAGGACCTTTAAACTACTACTATACGTCCCCAACATACCATTTTGCTTGCGTGGATCCGGCAAAATTTTATATGGATACTCAAAGGGTCATAAGGACCCTAGTTGAGATCCCTTAATCTAAAGTATATTAGTGACAATTTAGAAACAAAAAAATTCATATGTAGTTTTTTTTATGTACATGTTGAGTACGTAAATTGTTATCTTTGTTGCTGTGGCTGTTGCTGCTGTTGTTGTTGTTGTTGTGACTGTTGTTGTTGTTATTGTTGTTGTTGTTGTTGTTGTTGTTGCTGTTGTTGATCGAGTAAGTTATTGTAGTTCTTTTTTCCTGTCATTGATTTCGTTACTGTTTATGTTGTTCGTGTTGCTGCCACTGCCGATGCTGCTGCTCTCGGTGCTGCTGCTGCTGCTACTGCTGCTGCTGCTGCTTTTGCTGTTGCTGTTGTTGTTGTTGTTGTTTGCATTATGTAATGCTTCTGTTAGCATTGTGTTGCCGGAGCTGTCGGTGACGGGTGTACTTATTTGTCCTTACCTCCATAGCAGATGTTATTATCACTGTCGTTCTTGTTCACTGAAGTTATTCTTCTGATTGCTAACAACGCTGTAATAGCATTGTCATTGAGCTGAACAGTCAAACACTTTCGTGTTGTGTTCACTTAACTCTTTAAAAGGCCTCCTTACCATTCTCTCCTTTAATTCCTAACCACATTTTACGTTAAAGAGAAATACTCAGAAGCCAGACTTTAACTTCCTTTCGCAACATGTCACGAAATTCTAAGAGAGAATTGAATTTCACAGCAGCAAATGATATGCTTCGTCTTGTTAGTTAGTAGTTTCGTTAGAAAGGTTGATAAAAGCTGTCTTCTCTGATTATACGTCACTGTACTGAATCAGCAAGAGAAGCGGCCGACGCGCCATTTTGCAGTTGTTTCTATTGAAAGGCGAGTTATTACGTAGAGGCGATGTCGTCTGCACCTCTTAATACGCTTTGCATTACAGCAACACACGCGAGGAAATAGAAAACAGTCGCTTTATATCATATTGAAATCCCCGTAAGAATTAGCAGATGACATGTATTTGCCGTTAATCATTCAATATTATAGAATATATTAACAAGTAAATTTATCAACGACGTCGAGAATTCGTTTTCCTTGAAGACTGATTTAACGAACAAAGTATAAAGGCTACGACAAAATCTGTGTTAGCCATTCTTCATGGGTGTCTTGAGAAACGCTGTCTATGGAATGTTGTCGCTGTTGTTGTTGGTAGTGGTGGTGTTGGTGCTGGTGTTGGTGGTGGAGGTGATGGTTGTCGCAGTCGCTGTTGGCTTTATTGAATTTGTTGTGGCGGTGGTGATGGTGATAGTGCAGGACGGAAACTCTAGCCAGTTCTTAGCACGATAAACCATTTAATCTTCGAGACGCTAAATAAAACTGACACAGATCGCCATTTATAAAATATTACGTTTACTTTATATACACTTTATACATGGATATATACATTTTTATTCTTGCGTACATACAACCCTGTGTACATATCTATGTATCCATGTATATGTATATATATATATATATATATATATATATATATATATATATATATATATATATATATATATGCGTGCATCTGTATGTTATTATTTGATTTTGAGCACATGTAGGGGGATATTTGAATATATTTAAATTTGCCACCTGTGTTTCTATTCATGTAGACACGTATGTCTATCTATCTATCTATCTATCTATCTATCTATCTATCTATCTATCTATATATATATATATATATATATATATATATATATATATATATATATATATATATCCGTCTATCTATCTATCTATCTATCTATCTATCAATCTATCTATCTATCTATCTATCTATCTATCTGTGTGAGTGCGTGCATGCGTGCGTGCGTGCGTGTATGTGTGTGTGTGTGTGTGTGTTTGTGTATGTGTATGTGTGTGTGCTTGTGTGTGTGACTACATATCTATATATGTATGCAGATAATTGGAAACATTTAATAATATAATTTTGAAAAACATGTGCGCTCGTGAATCGAACCGCTCTCTATTTTCAAATAATGATTTCTGTTTAATACTGAGCTTTTTATGGTCATAAGTCATTCCTAGCAAGCCGTCACAGTGTCTTGATCGATACTGTTTTTCCTCGTTTTAATTGAGCCCATATATTTATTTCAAAACACGACTGGATATAAGTTGTTTACGCTTATCTTCTTTTTGATAATATTTCTTTCAAATTTTGACACAAGGTCAGAAATTTCGGGGAAAAGGTCAAGTCGAATAGATTAAACCCAATGCTCAAATGGCACTTATTTTATTGATCTATTTTACCGAACCGCAAGGGCACAGGAACTTAAACGCACCAGCACTGATTGTGAGGCAGCGATGGAGGACACACACAGACGCAGAGTTCAATAAAATGAATATTAGACTTAAAAAATGAAGGAACGGTGCTGATCTATTCGATTAAGATTTCTTCGAGTTGGAGCCCCGGCATGGCGACAGTCCAATGACTAAAGCAATTAAAAGTTTAAAGTTTAAAGTTAAAACTGAATAACCAAAGAAACACTTCGTTTCATAAAATGATTTATCAGATGTACGCTGATGCAATGTGTCGTCACCTTATGTAAATTTGTAGGAAGTACATCTACGTTCTGTAATGAATTATAATGCAACATAAACCACGTCTCAATTTCTATGTTACTGTGACAATATGCATATATATATATATATATATATATATATATATATATATATATATATATATATATATATATATATATATATATATATATAGCAGTGTTTCCGACAGGGAAGCAGGGATTTGTGAGTATTGAAAAGGGGTGGGGAAAATTGCTATGTTTAATAAAATCATGTTATTTTTAAAGTCTTTATAATGTCCGACACCATTGCGATAAAATAAGAATGAAATTAATGTTAATTATATATTGGTTTCAAATTTTTGCACAAAGCCAGTGACTTCGGATGGGTGGGGCGGGGGGGATAAGGTGATTAAATCGATCCCAGGCAGATCAATACATTATGAAGTTGGCAGACACAATTATGTCAGAAACATGTCCTACATTCATACACACATACATACATACATAAATACACACACACACACACACACACACACACACACACACACACACATATATATATATATATATATATATATATATATATATATATATATATACTTACATTTATATTTATGTGTGTGCTTACATATATACAGACATATATACATGTATTTATATGTGTGTGTGTGTGTGTTTGTGTGTCTGTGTATCTTTTTGTTTGTGTTTGTGTAGCAACTGGTGCTGGTTTGTCTGCGTCCTCGAACGTCAGAGGTCTGATAAGAGGCCCATAGCATAAGAAACGGTTTTAAAATAAGAACTGGGGTAGATTTATTCGACTCAACCCTACAAACTAGTACACCAGTATAACAACAGACCAATGACAGAATCAAGGAAATGAGGAAACAGAACGGAAAGAATATCCGAATGCAATACCAGAAGTGATTTTGTCTGACGCTCTGACGAATCAGCCAATCCGGTGACAACAATGACGGATACCGAGCTCTCAAACCATAGGTTAATTGTTCCGAACATTATCGATTTCAGTGATCTGTAGTGTCGAAGCTTGATCAAGAAATGGAAAGAGAATGGGGTGAAGCTCAGGCATTTCAGGTCGATATTTCGTTACGTAATAAATTGAAATGGATTTAAGCAGTATTAGAAAGTATGTCAATCGCTTGACACGCCGTCATTTTTCACCAGTTCAATGAAGATTAGCACAGCTAGAGAGCCATATTATGTTGGAATTAATTGTATTTATATTTATTGCGCAATGAAATTAACTAATTAATAGGGAGTAACGGACATTTAATTGGTTAGAATTAAGAGAGCATATTAATTTCACGTAACAGCGTTTCTAGTGCTCCTATATCATTGTTCAGGATGGTGGATTAGTAGAATCGTTAGAACGATATTTGTTCCATCTCTTTGTGTCCTGCGTTCAAATTTGCTCAAGGACAACATTGCTCTTCATCCTCCTGGGATCGATAAATTTATGTGCTACTCGAATACTGGGAACGATGGCACTGACTAGTCGCCACTCTTCGAAACTTTATATCCATTGTTTCGGGTAACAGTGTGGAAAAGAGGGAACAAACAGATACCGTACTTGCTGCTATAAAAGGCGCACGAGCATATTATATATATATATTCTTTCACATATATATACTAAGTAATAATATTATATTCAGGTATAAACCTTGTAGTACGCTGTTTAGAGGCTATTCTCTGATTAGAAACGGAGTTATCTTGTGGCAGGTCACCTGACGAAACACATGTTCACCTATGATGCGTTGCTACTGTTTGTACAGAATCGCCCCTGCCAGGCAACCGTGCAGCATGTGTCGAAGCGATCGTAGTGAATAATGAAGTCTCATGAACTCCGTGTTCTTTCTCTCCTATTCCTTGTATGTATGTATGTATGTATGTATGTATGTATGTAGGTAGGTAGGTATGCATGGATATACGACACAGAAACTCCGGATAATATTTCCCAAAAGAAAGATAAAATTATTCAATATAAAATTTTTAATAATGAAAATGCGTGACATTTAGTAAAACACAAAGCAAATTGTAAAAATCTACCCGGTCGTTCTTTGCAAAACCGCATTGTATCTGGTTTCGGTCCAACAGCGCAGCACTTTGGATAGATATCTGCAAACCTAGCGAAATCAGACAAATTTATTACAAGAGGCACTCGGAAGACTTAAGCTGTGCAGATTCATGTCAGCTCTCTAGAGGATGTTGTTATTAGTTCTGAGACTCTAGGGCCATTCGCTAGTATATTTTATAAACCTAAAACAAAATAAAGTTAAATGGCGCCTGTTTAATTTCCCATATTATTTGGTCTTCTAATTGCAGAACTATTTTGAGGCGCTGGGTGATATGTTCAATTGCAGAGTTCTGTAACGAATACTGCTACTGAGGTATCCGATGGCGTACAGACAGCCAACGCCAGTTTGATGTAACAACAATTGCTGTTTTCGAAAATGAAATTTCAAGCTGTGGGGCTTATCTTACATTATTGAAACTTTCCTTTCGCTCATCATATTTTGCAATGCAAATAAGCAATATTTCTTTTTGTAGCACAAAATAATGTGCAAAGCAGTTTTGGTAAAATCTATTTCTCTGATATTCGATATTGTAGTATCCATTTTAAAACCTTTCTTTCTTTAGTTTTATCTTTCAATGTGATTTACTCATAAATCTTACTGAATATACAACATTGTTTAAAATCCCGACTGATATTTCGTGCGGCCACAATATGACGTCAGTCACACACGTTCGTTTCTGACATTATGATATCACATTATCCCTAAGAAACTAACGGAATCAATTCTGAGCCGTACATTCTTTGACTGGACCTTTGCATATGTCTAATGCTTATTGCGACAAAAAATCCCGCTGATTTGAGTTTCATATGCAAGTATTGCGATAATAAAATTCCCTTGAAAATCAATAACGTTAACATAAATAAATCGACCGAATTAGCGATCCAAATTGTAATTATTGGACCAAAGTTAAACAAAAATTTATGGCGATCTACGGATCAGTATTAAAGATGAAAACAACGAGCATTATGTCTTCAATACTCAAAGCATCCGGTGAGTGTATAATATATATATATATATATATGTGTGTGTGTGTGTGTGTGTGTGTGTGTGTGTGTGTGTGTGTGTGTACGCATGTGTGTATGTAGGTATATACATATATACATGCATATACACGCACATGTATATAAATATTATATATAATATATATATATATATATATATATATATATATATATATATATATATATATATATATATATATCCATGTGTAGATGGTTAAATAGATATATACATACATCCTGGTATAGATACTTATACGCCTGCATAAATACATGCATATATATATACATACATTATGCCAAAAATTCTAGTTTAAACTCAGATTGCAAAAGATAAGGAAAAAAGAAAGACGGTGCCTCATCATCATATAATTTTTCTGAGATTGCTGGTTGTGAAGTACAAATATTTTAATTGTGTTCTCGATTCATTTCCCCCCAAAATGAGCAAAGTATGCATTTATGTTTTATGGGCAGGGCGGAAACTCTCCCGCACTAAATAAACTTCACAAAGATAGACATAAATAACAACAGAAGCAAAATTAGAAAAAAAAAAAATTCCAGGAAACAAGAATGTGTATTAATAATGGTCGCGATTATAAAATATACACATCCACACGGACATATATTTGCACACTCACAGAATCACTCGTTATGTATTCCAACGCATAAGTACACACAGACACACATGCATGCATACACACAAATATACAGACATGCATATAAATATATAATATATATATGTATATATATATACATATAAACATGTATATATACATATACATACATACCTATATACACCTATACATAACTATCTATATATATACAGACATATATTTATATATATTTATATATATATATATATATATATATATATATATATATATATATATATATATATATATATATATATATATATATATATATATATATATATATAT
>NC_142942.1:49053475-49055975 GCF_046866305.1 Octopus bimaculoides
CATGTATATACATACATATATATATATATATACATATATATGTATGTATGTATATATATATACACACACACACACACACACACACACACACATATATATATATATATATATATACACATAACACTATATTAGAGACACAAGCATATATATATATATGTGCGTTTGTGAGTATGTATGTATAGGCATGTGAGTATATAAGTGGGAAGAAAGGTCAAATATATGACATAATAGATCAAACAAGAACAAGACAGGAGGAGAAAAAACACCATATTAGACAGCGCTGTTATGAAGAAATAAAATCTTATACAAAATAACTAAATGATAATTTTTTTAGACGCTGTTGGATAGAAAATTATATTATGGGTAAACTTGGTAACCCCGACATATTATATAACTGCACTAGATGTAGTCTAACAGTTAAAAATACCGTAACCGTATACTCAAACATAAAACCTTTCTTAATTACATTAATTATCGCCGCGTAAAGTCGACAAATATGGCGGAAGAGAGAGGAAGAGGAACAGTGACAGGGTGAAGAAAGTGTGACGCGGGAAGGAATAAACTTTCTTCTTGTAACTAACCCTTAACAGATTTTAACCTCTCCCAAAACATATCCTTGGGTATGTGTGGGTTGCTTATTGTGTGACTGTAATTGGGTGAGATTATGTGTATGTCTGTGAGAGAGAGAAAAAATATATAGAGAGAGAGATAGACATAGAGAGAGAGATAGAAATAGAGAGAGTGTGTGTATGTATAGTGCGTGAGAGAGAGTGTATATTTGTATATATTTTTTATGTGAGTGTATAGCAAAAAGTGTGTGTATATATATATATATACATACATACATACATACATACACACAACACACACACACACACACACACACACACACACACACACATATATATATATATATATTGTTTGTTTTTTTTGTGTATAGCTTCAATTTGGTCCTTTACTGTTCCGATTTGAAGTTTTGCAATATGTGTGTATGTATATTTTTGTGCGTATATACGTGTGTCAATATGTATGTATGTATGTATGTGTGGTGTGTGAATGTGTGTATGTGTGCATATATGAATGTGTGTATGTGTGCATATATGAATGTGTGTCTCTGTATGTATAAGATCCAGTATGTATATGCACTTGGGTGATTGTCGGTGTGCATGTGTATGTCACATAGAACTCTTTACCTAAAAGCCAACCAGAAAAAAAACTAATAAAAACAAAAATAGACAAGTCGAATGGAAATTAGATTACCACCACCACCACCACCACCAATACAACAAACACTACAACAGCTACCACTAAAGTTGCTGATGCTACAGATCAAGCTGCTAGGGTTGCTATTGCGGCTACTACTACTACTACTACTACTACTACTACTACTACTACTACTACCATTACCACTGCTGCTGCTTTTTACATACGATGAGAATATTTTAATCCTAAACACATAACAATAGGGAAATAAAGTAGTTTCAAGTAATCTTCATTAACAATAATAATAATAATAATAATAATAATAATAATAATAATAATAATAGTAATAATAATAGTAATAAAAATAATGATAATAATAATAATAGTAATAAAAAGCAGATTGGATTAGTTTGAAATACATAAAAATAATGTTGTAATTAATATGTATAAGTATGGATATTTCACAATTACTAATTTAATAATTAACAGAATATTCTATTGCATCCAACACGCATACACACAGATTTACATATATAGATATATATATATACACAGACACACCGATATGTCTTGTGTACGCGCGCGTATGTGTTTTGTTATATAATATATATGGATGTATGTCAAATTAACTAAACCTGTGTGTTGTTAAGTGCGTTATTGTATATATGTAAAAATAATGGCTATGAAAATGCCTTATTTATAAATAGAATTATGAATCACATTCACAGTGCATGGTACTATGGAAATTAGAGAGGCATTTTAATTGTATACGAATTGGCTTAAATCAAAAGGTAGGTATATGACACTAATATATACAGGTAGAGAAATATTGGATAATCTGTCTCAGATGATGATCGAATAAGAATAGAAACTAGCTGAGGTATACTACGTTTTTGTTTTTTGTTCTTTATTTATCACATATATCTATCTAGCTAGCTAGCTAGCTATTTTTCTCTCTTTCTCTCTATCTCTATCTATCACTCCATATCTCATTGAACCGTTAACTCCTACATATTTTTATCTTTCCTTTTCGCTCTTCTCCATTTTTCCTATCAACCCTTTCTGTCGAAGAGCGTAGGATCGGAACGTCAAAGACTTTTCCATTCTTCTCGAACATCAAACTATTACACCTGATTGTTTTTTCCTATACCTGTCTCCGTTAGTTTTTTCTATAAATTTGAACCATATACATGTTTGTGTGTGTGTGTGTGTGTGTGTGTGTGTGTGTGTGTGTGTAGTTTAACTACATTTTATTTATGGCCCATTGTGAATGTTACATGTTATGTTTATCAACTAT
>NC_142942.1:49080754-49095754 GCF_046866305.1 Octopus bimaculoides
TTTCATTCCGGGATGCAATGTAAAAACCAATGAAATACTGATCGAGAATAAAGTCACCATAGCCTCTACCTTCATGTTACATGATTGTATGCCAACGTTTGGGAATCAGGTTTGAAACTGGTTCTACATTTTTGTTAACAGCCGATAATTGCGCGCTGTCTGGTGTGTGTGCTGTTTCTTTCGTTTAGTCCCTGTTCAGCTTAATTAATCAAGCAAGATTAATACTAATAGTCTTCTACTGTGACTGTCATGTGATAGATGATATCTAAGACTTCGTTATCCACTGGGTCTTCTCACTATCAAGTATTAGTAAATAAGAGAGATTCGGATGCTATATCTAACAATCTGGACAATTATGTAAAAGCTGCCTCCCTTGGTACCTGTAATATATTTGTATGATAACAACGTTGCAGTTTGTTAGAACCATTGTAATACAGAAGAAAAATAACAAATAATGAGAGAGCTGCTGACAAAGCGAAAAGTGGAAGTTAAATAAACTTTGTATATTCCAAGCACAAAGGCCAATCATCAACGGCTCAGAAAGGTGATAAGGGACCTTTCTGCCCGAAATATTTAAATGTTATTTAATTACCACTCTTTGCGTTGTTCGACGTTCTCTTCCATATTTTTTTCTTGATATTCTTTTTTGCAATTATGTCTTACTTTCGAGAAAAATGAAGAGGAAAACGAGAAGCTTTATTGCCTGTAGTGAAACCATATAGGGGGATATCGATCAAGATGATTGGTAATTAGTGGGAGAGGATATTTATCTCAATATCTACAATAATATTTTGAGGTGAGATACAAAACACATGGCTAAGGAACGAATTGAGGTACAACGGATGAACCCGAACTTTTTTATTATCGAATGCCGTTATGAAGAACGAATCGACATACCATACTTATGTTCAGGATTTCCAAGACATTTTAGGAATATGGGATATTCAGAGCGGTGATCAGGTCGGAATGATCGTCATGCAGTGGATTCTGCAAAAGGCTCGAAAAGGTTTGGTATTGGTGTTAAACAGAGGAAGGTGATAAATTAGCGGCGAAAACATCTTCGATTGCTTTTCCTTCGAAATCAATGTAAACGACGATATTTATATTGAGATGTAATCCCCACCCCTCGGAAAACAAATTACAGAAATTGAACGAAATAGCATTAAGATGAATTTTATAAGAATCAACGTAGATACTAGTAAGAAGAAAGACAGGAACTTGAATTGCATCAGCAACATCAACAATACAAAGTGATGACATCATCACGAATATTAACATAATCAATGATTGCATATGAATGCCACGACCACCGATGCTCTAACGCTATAACTACTAACAACATCAACACGACTAAAAACAAAAACAACATGACCTCCGCCACTACCGCCACCACCACGACAATAACAACAACAATAACAACATCAACAACGACGACGACGACAGCAACTCCATCATCATCATCATCATCATCATCAGTAGCAGCAACTGCAGTAGCAGAATCCATTTCATCATCATCATCATCATCATCGACGTCGTCGTCGTCGTCGTCGTCGTCGTCGCGTTGTCGTCGTCATCATCACCATCGTTATAGTACGAAGCGAAAAAAAAATGACAAAATATAAAAATAACATTATCTCCAAAGCGCAAATACGATAACAAGAACAACAAAAACAACAAGAACAAAAACAATATGAACCGCAGTAAGAACAAAAACATCTACAGCAACAACAACAACAACAACAACAACATTAATGCAATAATATCAACACAGGCAATATCGCATCGTACAGACAGGAAGAAGCAAGTGCGTCCAATTAGAATTTAGACTTGATAGTCATCTTTAAAAATTAATAAACAAAACACACACACACATACACACATGCACAAACTTACACACACACACACAACACCCACACTCAAATACACATATACATATATAGATATAGAAACACATAAATCAATAGAAACATATATATATATATATATATATATATATATATATATATATATATATATATATATATATATATCTACATATATACATATATACATATATATATATACATATATATACCTATATATATATTTATATATATATATATATAGCTATATATACATACATATATATATATATACATATACACACACACACATATATATATATATATATATATATAGATATATACATAGTTATATATGCATATATATATATATATATATATATATATATATATATATATATATATATACATATATATATACATATATATATAGATATAGATATACATATATATATATACGTACATATATATATATATATATATATATATATATATATATATATATTTGTGTCTGTGTGTGTGTGTGTATCTATATAAATGCATATATATCCTTACATACAAATATATATATATATATATGCATGTATGTATGTGTGCGTATATATACATATATATAGTATATATATATATATATATATATATATATATATATATATATATATATATATATAACATACATACATACGGTGAAAAGAGTAGAAGAGAAGATTGAAAAGAGAGAAAGAGAGATAGATAGAGTGGAGTGAAAAGACAGGGTAAAGGAAACGAAGAGGAAACAAAGGATAGAAACGAAGAAGGAAAATGGAGGCCTAGTTTAAGCATGGTGAAATTTGAATGTCTGCAAAACACCTTATCACTTCACTTGATCAGACATTGCGTCTCTGGTTTAAGATTAAGATTCACAGTTAGAGTTTTCAGGACTTAATTATGATGGACTTGTTTTCAGGTTGTTTTATTAAAATGTTACTTACTTGCTGGAATTTCCTATTTCCTTTAATATTCGGTTTAGTTTGCGCATACATACACAGTGATGCACGTACGCAGACGCACACAGTGGTCTGAATTCACACGCGCGCATGCATGTGTGTATACACATCATATATATATATATATTATATATATATATATATATATATATATATATATATGCATATATATTTATGTTTATATCTATATGTGCATATACATATATATATATATATATATATATATTTATGCTTATATCTATAAGTGCATATACATATACCTACATATATATATATATATATATATATATATATATATATATATATATATATATATATATATATATATATATATATATATATATGCACATAAATATATATGTATATATGTATACATATATATATATCGATCGTAAGGTCGTGAGTTGAAATCCCGGCGATGCGTGGTCTCCTTGAGCAAGACACTTTATTTCACATTGCTTCACTCCACTCAGCTGGCAAAAATGAGTGGTACTGATATTATCTTGGCAATGGTTAAGTCCCAGACATTGCAGCCAAAACTAAATGGTGTTGGAATTGACACTGCAAGGCCATTCCTGCAATATCCTAACACCTCTGCCAATGCTCCGTCCCATTGACGATAATTTCTTATCGCCCACGAAAGAATAAAAAGCAAAGCTGTCATCGGCTGGATTCGAAAGCAGAGCACAAAGATGCGGAACAAATACCGTGATTGATTCTACTCAATGCAACCGCTAATTTGCGGCCTTCACATCCATCAAATTTCAAGATGTAACTAAGAGTTAAACATTTTTAATAGTAAAAAAAGGCTCGTCCATTATACTGGAGGGCAGGGGGAGACGAAGGGAGCATCTTCAAACAGAACACCTGGTATTTTGATAATGCTGTAATGTACAAAAGAAAGGTGTAAAAACAACCAGAATATTCTAAAGATGAAGATACCATAATGATGAAAATGTGATCACGACTGAAATTGAACTCAATGCACCGGAACAACTTGAAGTCATCATGATTTTATCTTTGTAGATAGAGAGATACATACATACATACACATACGTGTGTGTGTGTGTGTGTGTGTGTGTAGGTATACGCACAGAAAGATAGAAAGGAACAAAGATAGATAACTATGAGAGTCTTTCGGTGTGTTCACTCATACATAGTACATACATACGTACATATATATATATATGCATGTGCACATGTGTGTGTGTGCCTGTATATATGTATATACATAAATAGTGACCGTGAGATAGCTAGCTGGGTAGGTAGATAGAAAAATGGACATGTCATATGTATCTATCTATGTGTGTGTGTATATATGTATATGTATCTACCTATCCATCTATCCACATCTAGCTATTTATTTATCTATATACATATATGTACATATACATATATATATATATATATATTCAATATATCTGTATATATGCATATACATATGCATATATATATATATATATATATATATATATATATATACATATATACATATATATATATATATATATATATATATATATATATATATATATATATACGCATACACACAAGTGTATGTATGTTATTATGTATGTATTTGTGTATGTGCGTACGTACGAATGTATGCATGTTTGTATTTAATCCGCTTACATCCTCCACTCACAACCAACCCGCCTCACTTGTCAGCAGCTGCATTCTCAGTTGATGCTGCAAGGCATTAAAACCTCACCTTTCCTTCCGTGACCTCCACCATGTCCTAGTCACTGTGTCTCAGGTTTTGTATAGAATCTGTTATCAAACCAGGAAACGGGGGAGGGGGAAGAGCGGGGGGGGGACGATGTAACTGAAGCAAAATTTCAAGACAGACAGGAAGTCAATTTATCCTAATCAACGAAATTCTACCTAAGAACCACCAAGACCACGTCCCCCTCCGCCTCGCCTCCTACCCTGCAACTCCACCTTTTCCTCCTCCTCCCCCCTCCTCCTCCTCCTCCTCCTCCTTCCCACCACCAACACTACCTCACTTAATAAACTATTGCTAGTATCCCCCCAATACAATCTACCACTGACACCTCTACCAGAGATGCACTTATCACCATCTACCATTTCATCACCACCACATTCACCATCACCACAATCACAACCACCACCAACACCAACACCTAAGCCAACACCACTATCACCACCTACAGCACCACCATCTCCACCAACAAAACCACCACCACCACCACCACCACCACCACCTACACCACCACCATCACCACTACCATCACCACCACCACCAACACCACCACCACCACCCGATACTGCACTCATCAGCACCGACAGCATTAGAACCCTACAACTTCCAGCCTCTTGTTTTTCTGCCACTCCATCAATGCCACCGCAACGAACCACTATGTCTTCCTTCCGCTATCTCAACCAGAAGATATGCAACCACAAAGAAAACAAAAAAAAAAAAAGAAGAAGAAGAAGAAGAAGAAAGAAAGAAAAGCAAAACAAAAATGAATCTGCTAATAACAGTACCCGAAAAAAACTGCGCCAACGTAACCCTCTACATTTGGTTCATTCCCACCCGTACACATAACATACCCGCTGCCCGCTCTGAAAACCATCCCCAATTATTACTGGCGCATCTAGCTTGTAATTGCCTCGTTAACAGAATATATCCACATATCCACACTGCCGCCACCGCCGCCGACGACAATGAGAATCATATTGGCCGTATCATTTGGTGAACAAAAAAAATAAACACCACCAGCAACGCCAACACTACTGCTGCTGCTACTACTACTACTACTACTACTACTACTACTATTACTACTACTACTACTACTACTACTACTACTACTACCGCCGCCACCACCACTACCAGAAACACACCACGAACACAACCATCATCACCACCATACTACAACTACTACTACCACCACCATCACCACTCGCACAAACACACCACCAACACTACCATTACCACCATCATACTACTACCACTACTACCACCACCACTACCACCACCATCACCAACATCACACCATCCTAACCACCATGCTACTACTACTACTACACTACTACTGCTACTACGCTACTGGTAGTATCACGATCAATTTGGAAAATCAGTGACAACTTTCCCCTAAACATCACGGCTGACCCCAATGGCAGTTTGAACTCAGAACGTAAAATACGAGAAGAATTGAGGGAAGCATTTCTTCAGGCACAAGTCTTGAAATTTGGGTGGGGATTACATCGGCCCCACCGCATGACTGGCATTTGCCTTATCGACTCGGAAAGGATGAAAGCCAAAGTGGAATTTGAAATCAGAACATAAAGACAGAAGAAATGCCGTTAAGCATTTCGTCCGGCGTGCTAACGATTCTGCCATTCGCCACCTTTACAAAAGCAACACCAATGGCTTCCGATTTAGATGGTACAATGCCAACAGTTTTGAGGGGAGGGGTTTGTCGGCAGCATCGACCTAAGTACTTCTCTGGCGTTTTATTTTATCGATCAAGAATTTGAAGCAAGCATGTTGAAATTCCAGCGTAATCAACTTAGCCATTTACCATGTCAATGTTCGATAAGAAAAAGTACCAGTCATATACTGAGGTCGATCAATATCGACTAATGCCGCCCACACAAAATTGTTGGCATCTTTCCTAAATTAAAAACTATTATTGCTGATAACTACCGCTGTTGTTACTGCCGCATTTGCTGTTGTTGTTGCTGTTGTTGTTATACCAATAATTATTTAAGATGTTAATATATGTGCAAGATAAACTTAATTACAAAAATGAACATTACAAGATAGAAGAGGGTGATGTCGGCGGAGAATAGATACGGCGTACAAGACGACACTTATGATTATAAAGTTAGCTAATGAAAGGTGAATAATAACAGTGGAGTCTGCATGAAATGGTGCGTACACATAATTGTTTTCTTAATGAATGTATCTGTATCGTAGCGAGGATTTAATGATGTGGGATGTGAAAAGATTCTTGCTAGTTTAATAGGTGAGACATAATATCATTGCATCTGTAAATATTGATATAGGTAAGGAAGGGCGTGAAAGTACACAGACGTGAATATATGCTTATATGTTCTCACACATACTACATATATATATATATATATATATATATATATATATATATATATATATATATATATATATATATATATATATATATATATATATATATATATATATATATATATATATATATACATACGTGAGTACAGATATGTATATATGTATATGCATATACACATACATACATACATGCATGCATACATACATACATACATACATACATACGTAGACACACACACACACACACACACACATATTTATGTACACATATATGTATACACACAAACTCACACACATATATAACAAACATATATATTTGCTTATATCGATGCACACAAATACACTACAAGAAATATAGTAGAATGTCGGTTTACGAACACCTCTCATCATGAACAAATCGGTTTTACGAACAGTTCTTTTGGATATAAAACGTCTCGGATGACGAATGGTGTCTCGAGTAACGAACACTCAAGTTGGTGACAACGGTTGGCGACAAACTGGGAGTATCACTGGGAGAGCATCAGTTGGTGTCTAGCTTTCACTCAGTGCACATCCCTGCCCGAATTCACTGTGCCCTCTCTTTAATTTTTTTATGGGAGAAATATTTCCGGTTTACGAACATTTCGAGTAACGGACGGCATTCAGGAAGGAATTCAGTTCGTAAACCGAAGTTCCTAACTGTCCAACTTTAATATATAACCATATTAATATCGAATAGTTAGGTTGAAGTATTGTGTGATGTACAAACGTGAAAACAGAACGAAGTTGCAGCTTAATACTGTTATCCCATAATATATATTTTTTCCGTCTTTTTTATCTGTAGGTAAGGTAGTGTCTGATTCGTTAAAGCAACTCCGAGACATGTGAGAGGGAGGATAGGGTGGAGAGGAAGGCATACTTTAGTATACATGCTTGTTGATAGCGAATATCTAATGTTGAAATATTCTTTATAGTGTTAGATGGTTTTAGGCCAAATTCGAAAAGCTCCCGCGTTTAATCCATATCTGGATTATGATTCAGTATTAAAATATATTAACGAAAGAATTAGGTATTTATGAAAAACAAATGTCTCAAATGACGTAAGCTGCAATTTCGTAGAAATGGAAACAAAAAGAATTTGATATGTATATGTTTGTGTATGTATATACATACGAACGTATTTAAACACACACAAACACCTACAGAGAAATACACACATATATATATACATTTATATATATATATATACATTTATATATATATATGCATATTTCAATACCAATAGATTTCAAGCTTTGCATGACAAACATGCTTTGCGTTGTTCAGTTAAAAACAGCATTTATCATCTATTTCTAAAATATTCACTACGTTAGCTCGTGTGCGTTCCTAAATTCAAACGTCCAGCTCCGTTTAAAAGAAACTATCGTGAACAATAAAAATGTTAATAACTTAGTATTATTACCGATATATATAATACTGGCGGTTTCCATTTTAACGCTTAGATCGGTCCTCAATGCGCGCTAGCCATAGCAAATGTTGGTAATACTCGAGTCAGTGATAATTTAACAGACTCGGTTATTATCCACGCTTGGTAAATCTGGATGTCTTTTTAGGGACTGCATAACTTGGTTTAAGATGTATTCATACGTATAGCAATACCTTTGAGTATATTAAATTTAATTACACAGACTACTAGAATTAGAATAAGAAATAAGTAAATTAACAAACAAATAATAAACTTGAATTAAAAGAACACCTCTAAAACTAAAATTAAATTAAAAGCTTACGAAAGAGTTGAAGAGTAAGATTACGTTTAATAAAATTAATTATAAGCAGGATATTTAATTTATTATAATAACAGGAAAATTATAAACTATAGAGTAATAATTATACATAATAAATCAGAAATGTAATTGAATACCTCAAAAAGACTTAAGAATACTCTTCTAAATTTGCAGAATAGTAAACTAGACGATAGTACTAAGGATCCCACAAGACCCCTTAACCATGACCTATTTTAAGAGCAAACACACCAGTAAACACCTAACTGGCACGGGTATCTTCAGGTCACGAGGAAGTATAACTATTTATAGTAGCACCAACACATCCTTATAAGATTCTTATTCGATCTTTCTTATACTTTTCTTCAGATGATCTTACGAACAACAGAAGATAAAGGACGGACCCCGAAGGAGCTGCATCGACAAATAACGCCAAGATGCGCATATAACTGTGCAGCGGATGCAGCCGAAACCAAGGGAGGTATGCTGCAAATAATTGTATAATAAAATATCGATATGTAAATTTCCGTTCCACTGATCTATATATGAATGTTCATATATATATATGTATATATATATATATATATATATATATATATATATCAATACTCGACTCCGTCGGTCACGAATGAGCTTGGGTGCACCTACGAGGTTCCCCTCCGCGGAACAAGTCAGGGCGGAAAGTCACCTCACCGGCGAACGCACAACCTAGAGTTGTTTTTATAGAAGACCAGCAGTCGCTTATGCATAGTGTCTTACTCTAGAACACAAGACGCAATCGGTCGAACTCAAAACCTTACGTTCGTAAGCTCGACGCTCTAACCACTGAGCCATTCACCTTCACATATATGTTTATATATACATATATATCTTTATATATATATATATATATATATATATATATATACATATAATAAATATATATGTGTGTATACATATACATATATATACATATATATACATATATATATATATATATATATATATATAACGCACGTAACACTCGGCGCTTGAGTCACTCTGTTGCTTCTACTAAATATTGATTTCAAATTTTATCACAATGGAAGCAAGATCGGGGAAGCAAAGGTAAGTTGTTTACAT
This sequence comes from Octopus bimaculoides, assembly GCF_046866305.1. NCBI lineage: Eukaryota > Metazoa > Mollusca > Cephalopoda > Octopoda > Octopodidae > Octopus > Octopus bimaculoides. The sequence continues at coordinate 49,090,515 of NC_142942.1, forward strand.
CTAGCGTGGTGTTCTGCTGTTTCTTATTTTATCGACCCTGAAAGGAGGAAAAGCAATGTCGTCCTCGGCGAGATTTGAACGCAAAGACAGACGAAATGCCGATAAGCATTTTAACCGACGAGCTAACGATACATACACACTCACGCACACACACACACACACACACACACACACACATACACACATACACACACACACACACACACACATATATATATATATATATATATATATATATACATATATATATATATATACAAATACATACATACACACAGACTCACATACATATATGCATTTATATGTGTGTGCCTGTAAAGATATATAAGTATATGTGTGTATATATGCATATAAATGAGTATGTGATTGTGTGTGTGTGTGTGTGTGTGCGAGATCACAAATTAGGAAATATTGTTAATTAAAAATACTACACTATTGAGCACTGGATCAAGTTATTCCTTGTTTCTTTAATAAGTATTTTCATAATGAAGACATCTAGAAATTAATTAATTTATTCTGATTATCTTGAATTAAAATTGTAAATCATTTGTTTGAAGCTTAATAAATTGAACAGATTAATCAATTCAGTTTTTAATTACTCGTTTTAGATTATTGGAAGTCTTCGGTTGCATATACAGGATGTATGTGTCACAGTTATGGGCTATATGAGTTTAATGAAACTGTTTAGCCTCAATAATTTGAGTTATTAATTCGATAGAGTGATACAATAATCAGTAGAGCATCGAAGTGCCTGTTGTTTTTAAATACGGATTTTTAATTTCTGATTCTGACTTCAAACCTGACGACAATTTTTCCTTTCGCAATTCTTGGGTCTGCTATAAGACACACATGTTCTTCGGCAGAATTTTATTACTTGTCTGATATTTTTAACGTATAAAAATTACAATGAACACGCAAAATTTCAAAAGATCCGTCTTGACCAAAGTCATATTTTCAAATCAGCCGACAACACTCTCATCCTGTTTTACTTGTTGCTTTTGCTAGATTTAGCCTTAAAAAACACGAACGAAATCTATAGAATATGCATAACCAAAAGTCTGGAGAATAATTTGTATAACCTTAACCTCTATATCGATTTTTTTTTCATATATGTTAAACAAAATGTTTATGAATACAACGGAAGACCTTCAACATTTAACCATCCACCACTTACACACACCAAATATTATATTAATTGCGGTCTTTGCATCCCTTACATAACTGGCACTTCGTTGGTTACGACGATGACGAGTGTTCCAGTTGATTCGATGAATGGAACAGCCTGCTCATAAAATTAACGTACAAGTGGCTGAGCATTCCGTAGACACGCGTACTCTTAACATAGCTCTCAGAGCAAATCAGAGTGAAATTCAGCTACTACAGCTGAGTGAATTGGAGCAAAGTGAGATAAAGGACAAAACGCGCCGCCAGGAATTGAAAACTCAACCTTACGATCATGAACCGAATTATATAACCCCTAAATCGTGCAACACTTACAGCAGTAGGTTAAACAGCTTTTATAACAGCCTTTCTTCCCGCAGTTGGTTATAGCATCCACTTTGAGTTGTGGGTTTAACAGAGTTTTCGGTGTTACTCGGAGCTCCCTACTTAATTGCAGTCCTAGTTGTGCATTTTAAGGTGCTGATATTTATTGTAAGTGGAAACCCCTGAGGTGTAATTTTCAAATTAAGGGACTATTTGACACTTTTTTAGATGGAGTAAACATAAAAGAGTTCTGAAGGAGTTTAGTTTTTAGAAATATTTTTTCTACTAAAGTTATAGGACCTGAGATTTGTGAGAAGGGGCTAGTTAAATTATATTGCCTCCTCAGTTCGACTGGTACTTATTTTATCGACCCCGAAGGATGAACGGCAAAGTCGTCCTCGGCGGAATTTGAACTAAGAACATAAATTCGAAAGATATGCGGCTAAGCATTCTGTCCAACGCTTTACTGCTTCTGTTACTTCGTCACCTTTGGCTTCCAGAAATATAAAAATACAAATCAAAGTAAACAAAAATGAACACGTGTGCACACAATAGATTTAATTGTGTACCCATAACATGTTAGATGACAAACGTACCTAGTGTTACCTCAAAATGGTTGTAATGTAAATTGCATAATCTATATAAGAGAACTTTTATGCATTCTTCGCTTTCTTTTACCTTTTTGTTTTGTTCTCCATAATTCTAATCACATTTTCTCTTAATTATCTCTAACACTTTGACTATGATATGGTAATTAATCTGTCAAATTAAATTTAATTAAAACAATGACAACTGAATCTTAACAACCAGCTTATATCAGATGGCTGACACATGTAAAATATCACAGAAAAAAACACCCGTAAAAATATGGGGTATGTTCCATTAAAGAGTACCCCTTCAGAAATGGAGTACCCCACCTCGCAAAGGAGAGAGAAAAATGTGACTTCTAACCCCCTTGTTTAAACAGGACAGCTAATCGGATAGTTTTGATGAGTTAAGGACACAAAACAATGAAAGGATAGACACCTTGTCTATTTTATCTTGATATATATGTATTGCATATAACTTTTGACCCTCTAATATTCCGTTCGACACGAACTACATTCTCTTTATCATTTCATATATAAATAAGATTTACAGGATCGGGACACCACCACGTTTCTATAGCACCATCTTTGATAATAAATTCTTTCTTTTTCTTCATAAAGCGGACACATACATATATTATTTATGTATGTGTTTTTGTATAAGTACGATCAAAATACTGATAATCAGAGGTAGATTGAGTACATTGGAGTAAGGCAGTGTTTAATGATCGTTGTTAATTGTTTTGTACTACCATTTAAGTCACTCAGTACTGTTGTGTTGATACTAAGAGGAGATGCCCGGACGATATACTCGAAGACAAATACACATAACTTGTTACTATATACACACTGCAACAAAACAACATAAGCGCACACTTACACACATGACAGCCATACGCAAACAACAATATGGATATATATATATATATATATATATATATATATATATATATATAGAGAGAGAGAGAGAGAGAGAGAGAGAGAGATACAGATATCAATTTGTTTCTATGCCATTCTATATATAGGTGGGAGCATGTACACCCCCCACCCATATATATGTACATATAGATGTATACATACATTTATATATGTATATATATTTTATGTGTATATGTACATACATATATATATGTATATGTGTGTGTGTGTGCGTGTGTATTTGTTTGTACGTATATTCATACATATATATGTGTATATATATATATATATATTTGCATAATATATATATATATATATATATATATACATAAATGTATATATATATGTGTGTGTATATATATACTTTTTGTATATATGCATGTATGCATGTATGTATGCATGTATGTATCTCTGTTATATAAGTGTGCTTGTATGCAAGCATGTATGTATGCATATGTGTATGTATCCATGTATACAAGTGTGCGTGTATGCATGTATGTATATAATATAGAAAGTTGACTAAGTACAGTAACACAAAAATGGCCATAAAAGAAGAGAGAAACGCATTTATACTGGGTGTGGCTCCCTAATTTCAGGAAACATCACTTAATATCGTCAAAGTAAGGAACTCCATAGAGAATAGAATATAATATTAATGATACACAGAAGAATATCAGAGAATAAGACGAAGGTGGTGCCTTAAATTGGTACTTCCGCTTCTGTTTCTTTCTCGTCGTTAAGGAATTTTAAGTAAACATGTATGTGTGTGTGTGTGTGTGTGTGTGTGTGTGAAGGTACGTAGTCTATTGGTTAGGCTGTTACATTCACGATCGCTAGTTCGTTGTTTCGACCTCAAGACCTGGCGACACGTTATGTTCTTGGGCAAAACAGTTTGTTTCACGTTGCTCCAGTTCAGATGCAGCTGTAGTTGTCTTAGAATTTCATCCATTCGGAGGTGGGTAAAATAGAAACCAATGAAGTACTGGACTCCATGTAATCGACTTGACCATCATACCTCAAAATTACTGTTACTGTGTCAAAATTACAAAGATTTATTATCCACTACTTCTGTGGGATAGCGTTAGAGACATCTGCGGTCAAGAAAAGAAGAAACCAATGTTGACCATCATTACAATCTACCAGCAATATTGACTATATTGCGACAACGAATATCGGTTTCAAAGATTGGCACAAAGCCAGAAATTTCGGGAGAGATGGTAAGTCGATTACATCGACCCCGGTGTTCAAGTAGTACTTATTTTATCGACTCAGTAAGAGTGTAAAGCAAAGTCAACCTCGGTGGAACACAGAACGCAAAAAGTGACCCTGGTTGCAGACCACTGTTATAGTCTTTTGCGAATAAAGGAGGATTTGCTAGACACGTTGTAGTTTCCTCGTAGATAAAGATATCCATTTGTAATAATAGAGAGCTGCGTCCGCTGTATATAGCAGGTTCAAAAACATTGTAAGAGGAATACATATTAAACATTAAAGTACTTAGTAATTAAAAGCAGAAAAATATATTTAGATTAAGTTGATTAGTTTCAATGTCTTATTTAGCTGTTTTTCGCAGCTTACAACGAATCATCTTCAACAGAAATGACTCAAGATTTACACAAGACTATGTTGTTACGTGCAAATGTGAATTTGAAACTGTAAGCAAGAGAAACTTTACTTAATTCATAAATATTTGTTTCTATTTCCATCTTCAGTTTCACAAATAATATTATTAAGTCATAATTCATTTTACCATAGGGGCAAGGCTTGACATTAAGTGGGAAGGTACCAGTCGATTACATCGACCTCGATGCTCAACTGATATTAATCTTAAAGCACCCGAATGAATGAAATGTAAAGATGACTCTGGAAGAATTTTAACTCAGAATGTAGAGGCGGGAGAAATGAGGCTGAACAATTTTATGATGCGCTACTAATTCTGGCAGTTTACCATTTTATAATAATAATAATAATAATAATAATAATAATAATAATAATAATAATAATAATAATAATAATAATAATAATAATAATAATCCTTTCTACTAAAGGCACAGGGCCTGAAATTTTGGGCGAGGAGACTCGTCAATTACATCGTGTGCCAACTATTCTGCCAGCTCACCGCCTTAATTCGAACAATTATTAACGCGCCAGGAAAAATGCTTTACTGCCATATCTTTCAACTCCCCATTCTATGTTGAAATGCCGCCTGGGTCTACTTCGCCTTTCATCATTTCGGGGTCGATAAAATTA
>NC_142942.1:49105754-49108254 GCF_046866305.1 Octopus bimaculoides
GAATAAGTACTAGGCTTACAAATAACATGTCCCGGGATCGATTTGCTCGACTAAATGTGGTGCTCCAGCATGGCCGCAGTCAAATGATTGAAACAAGTAAAAGAGTAAAAGAAGTGTATATATATATATATATATATATATATATATATATAGATAGATAGATAGATAGATAGATAGATAGATAGATAGATAGATAGATAGATAGATAAAGCAAAAACATAATTACTTCCCTCTAAGACCATATTTATTTGAGGGAGGTGTATTTGAGGGAGAGATCCCTGGTATTCCTAGCAAATCAAGATACTGCAGAGATCAGCCATAAGCAACATGCTGACCACATGATGTAAAGAGAAACTCCACGACGCTCACTTTCGGAAAACCTTGCCCTTTTCTCGCATAGATGTCCGTTTTGTTGCTCTTTGTTCTCTCAACGATAAACCTGATTGTGATACTGACGGTGTTCCATAGTTCACTATATTAGAAGTTTCATACTTAATCTAACGGCTGATATAAATCGCATTCTTTCTTTCGCTTCCAGTCTTCCCTGATACACCCCAGAACAACGAAACAAAGATAACAATCACGGCCGCCCACTTCCTTACCTGTTAAAGCTATACTCTAGTACACACCTGTTAATTAGTTTGGTAACTTGAGCTGGCACCTAATCTCAAAGCTATTCAAAGAAAGGCCGCTTGAGAGCTGATTATAAAACAAAAGACAAAAGCGACCGGTAAATATCTAGGTGTGTATCTAAGTTTATAAATAGATATATACACACACACGCACACATATATATACATATACATATATATCTGCATGCATATATATATATATATATATATATATATATATATATATATATATATATATATATATATATATATATACGTATATATGTATGTATGTATGTATGCATATATATACATATATATATATATATATATATATATATACATATATATATATATATATATATATATATATAAGGTCTTGATGTATGCATTCTCACAAACACTTTTATATCGAGAGAAAGGCGAAGGAACGTGAGGGGACGGGAGAAAGGGACAACGATTAATGTGTATATATATGTATGTGTGTATATTTAAAACGCACTCACTCAGACGCACTAACATACGCGCATCTGCAACGCACACAAAAACACTCTTACGGCTTATTTATATCCGTGTCTATTCATTATCCTAACACAGGAAACATCATCATGTACATACTTGAGTATAACCGAATTGACAGTGTTTCAATTAAATACCTGATATATATATATATATATATATATATATATATATATATATATATATATATATATATATATATACATATATATATGTAGATATATATATATATATATATATATATATATATATATATATATATACATATATATATATATATATACACGTTGTCTGAAGATATTATGCAAATCAGTTTTTTTTTAACAAAATGAATGTACATGTACGTAGGAAGCTCAAATTTTAGGATGTTTGTACAAATGCTCTTTCTTAATTGTGGCTAAAATTTTTTGACATAGAACTGATGTGTTTTTCGTGAGTAAATGAGAATTTACTGAAATTAGCTGTCTGAATTTATTATGCAAATTTTGGAATTGTTATTTTTACAGTGTTAATAATATGTTTTTTTTTTTTTATTTTGCAGGTCATAATATAATCATGGGTAAAATGAAAGATATTACAGCGTCTGAAACGCAGAAAATAACTAAGCTTTTAAGTGATGGAATGACCTCTTTGAACATTTCGAAGCAGCTTGGCCGAGATCATCGAACAATCAAGAAAGCAATTGAGGATATAAAAGGAAACCAAGGTCTCGGAAAGGGTTCAAGAACTTGTCCACGAGAGATAAACGTCATCTGAAACGCATTATCGTCAAAAACCCACTACGCAGTAGTGATAAGGTATTTAAAGTGGCTGGGATTGTTGGGGTAAAGAGAGACAAAAGGTGTAGAGTCCTTTGCGACATTGGTTCTATGAAAGAATCTCTTCGCCAGCCTCCTGTATCGCCAACTAATATTGATAAACATCTAAAGTGGGCATGAAAGTTCTTAAAAACAGGTTTCAGAAACGTCATATTCCCCGACGAATCGCGCGTCACATTAGATAGTCCAGGCGGATGGGCTAAAGGATGGGTTCTGTCAGGCCAAGATGCTCCTATGACGAGAAGACGGCAACAAGGAGGTGGTGGTGTAATGATATGGGCTGGTATGGTTCATAGAACCATCGTTGGACCATTTAAAGTTGACGAAGATGTAGAACGCAACAGTACTAATTATTGTGAATTCTTATATCAAACTTCCTCTAAATGGTACAGGCGTCAGCCTCACAGTTTTTTAAACCCAACAGAGAACCTGTGGAATAACATGAAGAGGTGCGTTTACCAAGATGGACGGCAATTTTCAAGTAAAGCTAACCTCTGGGATGCTATTGTAGATGCTGCTCAAAGCATAACACAGGAAGATATCATAACCTTA
>NC_142942.1:49113254-49123254 GCF_046866305.1 Octopus bimaculoides
CGTATATATGTATATATATATATATATATATGTATGTGTGTATCTGTGTTTGTCCCCCCAACATCGCTTGACAACCGATGCTGGTGTGCTTAGGTCCCCGTAACATAGCGGTTCGGCAAAAAGAGACCGATAGAATAAGTACTAGGCTTACAAAGAATAAGTCCTGGGGTCGATTTGATTCGACTAAAGGCGGTGCTCCAGCATGGCCGCAGTCAAATGACTGAAACAAGTAAAAGAATAAAAGAATAAAAGGATATATATATATATGTATATATATATATATATAATTACACAGAATATAGATGGCTTATTCATACCAAAACACGAATTATGTTGATTTTGGTGTATATATATATATATATATATATATACATATACATATAAATACACACAAACAGATTCACACACACACACTAATGTGTACGTGTGTACCTCTGTGAGTTTGTATGTGTTGATGTACTGACGTATAAAGAGACAGAGTGGGAGAGAGAGAGAAAGAGAGAAAGAAAGAAAAGAATAAAGAAAGAAAGAGGGGAGATAGAAAAGGAAAGGGAAGGTGAGAGATAGAAAGAACCCAATAAGACCGTACGAGGTTTCTGTTTTTCTCTGTATAGGTGCATGATGGTCCATCTGAGAACTGATTTATGCTGATAGATTTTTGAAGCCTAGATCTATATCCAAGTGGACTACTGTGACCCCTTTTGCAGTCAAAGCCATTTCAGTACTTTCTCATCAGCCTCACTGTTTTCCATGGGGGTCCTTCTGCTCATTCCTGTAATGCGGTCCTCAATGCGTAAGGACGGACGTAATGCCGCAAAGCAGCTTACCTGGCGTGCTAACGATTCTGCCAAGACAACGCCTTCACGGATACTACTAATATCAGAGTAGGGAAGCAACAGTGGAGGCAATTGACGTCCGTGTTGACTGGTACTGTTGTTTGTTTCATCATTTTATTGGAAACAATAAATAATATTCGCAGCCATTTTAACATTGCTATCCATTCGAGCAGACTCTACTGCGATTTTTTTAATCCCAAGAGGACATCTCTTCTAGCTGGTTAACGATGCACCGCTGCATCCGATAAAAAAGCGAACAGGGGAGCGAAGCCCTACCATCTCCTAGTGACGGGACCGGAAGACCAGTCCTGGTTTCGGACTATTTCTGCCACTCCTTACTAATGGACACCTCGTCTACAAGAGAAATAATGCGAGCTCGACCACAGAGAGATTTCATCGGAGAACTCAAAATAAGCTTCGAATTACATAAATCATTTATATCCAATCTTGGAATGATGCCGAAGACATTTTGATAAAAATAAAAACGAATATTATATTTAATAGAAGTCAGTTTATGTTAGTTTCTTGCGTAATAACATTTGCCAAATTCGATCCTTCGACGTTTGAACTAAAACTATCTAATTATCAACTTAGTTATTCTTGAAAACAGTCGGCCTTAGAGTTACAGTGTCCTGCGCAAGCTGACCTACAGTGCCCTTGCCTATTATGATTTGAACGTGATTTGGTTTGGAATAAAACGTATTAAAGTTGTAATAAAAAGTTTATTACAGTCTATTAATTTTTAAGGTGGAGGCGCAATGGCCCAGTGGTTAGGGCAGCGGACTCGCGGTCATAGGATTGCGGTTTCGATTCCCAGACCGGTTGTTGTGAGTGTTTATTGAGCGAAAACATCCTTAAATACCACGAGGCTCCGGCAGGGGATGGTGGCGAACCCTGCTGTACTCTTTCACCACAACTTTCTGTCACTCTTACTTCCTGTTTCTGTTGTGTCTGTAATTCAAACGGTCAGCCTTGTCACACTGTATCACGCTAAATATCCCCGAGAAGTACGTTAAGGGGATACCCACCACCGACCTAGACACCACTACATAGTACGAATGATCCCGTACTCCCCATCATGAGTACGGTAACAGCTGAATTTTTAAGGAACCATATTTCTTGAACATTCCTTCAGAGAAGACCGGATTTGCGAGATAAACATGTGGATGTTTACAAAGAAAATTTGAATTAATTTTACCAGAAGTACCAAATGAACCCACATCACGTCAGGACACATAGGGGACAGTAGAGATATCCAACTCGCTACTTCAGGAGAAAAAGATCTGAAAAAACAGCCGTGATGTTAATGCGAAATAAAAGCCAATGATACTAGGGCCAGTAGCCCAGCAGAGCCACAGCACTTTGCTGCAACCTGTTACGGTAACTAATAGTAAAATTATATATGTGTATCTAATTATGTATATATCAACCTATATTTCTGGGTGTGTAGTGTTTGTACACATTATTGTGATGTATATCATCAGATATATATATATATATATATATATATATATATATATATATATATATATATATATATATATATATATATACATACATGTATACACATACAGATAATTGAGCAAACATATCTCTATATATGTATATCTAGACACATATATACGTACTTATATATATATATATATATATATATATATATATATATATATATGTACTTATATATATATATATTTATATATATATATATATATATATATATATATATATATATATATATATATATTTATATCTATATACATATATATACATATTTTATATATATATATATATATATATATACACCTATTTACGTACACTTCAATAATATACAAAATATTCCCAGGTCGTTAAGAATAGTTTCTTTCTTCAGCATCTTTCATGACATTTCCGCAGATTCTGAAGACATGCATCATTAAAGAAAAATATTTGGCCTCCAAAATAAATCAATTGAAATTTAACACACACACCGCCACACACAAACACACACGCACACACATACACACACACACACACACACATACACACACACACACACACACACACACACACACACATACATACACACACAAATCAGAATTTAAAAAAAAGAGAAAGAGAAACAAAAAAAAAATTTTCAAAGAAACTGCACAAATTACACAAAAATGTCTGTTATATTCTTCTTTGTATTCTGATTTTCATATTTTCACTTGTTTCATTATTATCGTTACTATTATTATTATTATTATTATTATTATTATTATTATTATTATTATTATTATTATTATTGGCGCAGGTGGTGGTGGTGGTAATTGTGTTGGTGGTAATAGTAGTAGTAGTAGTAGTAAAATTTCTTTTATTATCATTATTATTATTATTATTATTATTATTATTATTATTAGAATTTTAATCCTCTCCTTTCTTTTCATCTTGCCGCTGTTAATTTGGGTTTTTTGTCCTTTTTACTAAAAATCATTATCGTCTCTGTTACGTTTGATAATTTTTTTCTTAATATTTTTATTGTTGTAATTATAATTTGTCTTTTTCTTTTTTTTTCACTTTTTCATTCATCATCACAATCATCATCGTCATCATCATCATCATCACTACCACCTCCGCCACGACCACAACCAACGTCACCACCGGCACCACCTTTTAGCATCATCGACATTGACGACGTCATCATCGTATCATCATCACCACCTCCAGCATAATCATCGACATCACCGTCATCGTCAGCATCATTGATATTACCGTTAACATCAATCATATGTGACGATGTTGTTGTTATTGTTGTTAAGGAAATTAACATTAGCAATTTCTGCTGCAATGAAAGATCAATAGTTTTGGGAAAGAATAGACAAAAAAATAAATAAATAAATAAATAAAGAAAAGAAAAAAAATTATGGAAGATGACAAATAGAGAACGACAAAGCCAAATCACATAAAGCAAGATGCAAATGCATACATATACAGACATATATATACATATATATATATATATATATATATATATATAAGCATGTGTATACACACATGTTTATATATATATATATATATTCATGTGTATATATATATATGTGCCTATACATATGTGTGCATATATATGATTATATATATATATATATATATATATATATATATATATATATATATATGGGATATATGCCTCTCTCTGTGTGGGCGTGTGTACTCATATATATACATGTATGCGCGTGTGTGAGTTGTGTATATATGGAGACAGAAAGAAAGAAGAGACAGGAAGGCATAAGACAAGGAACAGAGAGATATAACCGAGGTATAACTTGTTAGCATATAGCCGAGAAATTACTATTAGTATTATTATTATTATTATTATTATTATTATTATTATTATTATTACCATCATTCTTCTTCTCCTTCTTCTTCTTCTTCTTCTTTTTCTTCTTCTTCTTCTTCTTCTTCTTCTTCTTCTTATTATTATTATTATTATTATTATTATTATTATTATTATTATTATTATTGTTATTATTATTATCATTGTTATCGTTATTATCATCATCATCATCATTATCATCATCATCATCATCATCATTGTCGTCATTATTATTTAGTGTTTTTATCGATGTTGTATTTTTTTTTTTTTGCTTTCTTTTCTCCTTTTAATTCAAAACTTTATTCTTCAGATATAACTTTAAAAAGATGTTCCTTTGTGTGAATTAATTTCCATTAAAGGAACACGAAAGTAATAAAATAATAATGTCTTTGGCCACACATCCGCATAGAAAAACATACAGAGAAATATACTTACAAACACACAAACACACACACACACATATATAGATGCTACATAAATAGATAGATACATTTTAAAAAATAACGTCGACCACTAACGTGGACAGTTAATGCGCTAGAAATAGATCACATAGATAGATAGATAGATAGATAGATAGATAGATAGATAGATAGATAGATAGATAGATAGATAGATAGATAATAATTATATTAGAGAAATAACCCTGGTGTTAACCGTATTGTGCTCATCCTCGGGTACATTATCCCACAGTAGACGGTGCTCCGGAGAGTGTCTGTTTAACCAAACATGTCTGAAATGATAGAAATGTCTGTAGAGTCTTTACAATTATAATCAAGGACGGAGTGAGTTTGTCATCTTATTGCATGCATTTACAATTGTTTCATCTAGGTTTGTTTCGATCTCATGAATATTGCTATATTATGCAATACTGCTGAGATCGAATTCGGGGAAACAATTGTTAACTCATTTAAAGAAGTTACCTGCTCACGCTGTTCTTCTTGTTTGTATGTGTGTGTGTGCGCGCATATATATATATATATATATATATATATATATATATATATATATATATATATAGAGAGAGAGAGAGAGAGAGAGAGAGAGAGAGAGAGAGGTAGATAGATAGATAGATAGATAGATAGATAGATAGATAGATAGATAGATAGATAGATAGATAGATAGATAGATAGATAGACGGACGGACTGACAGACGTAATATTTTGTTTGGTGTGTGGGAAAACCACAGTGGGTAGCAGTATTCTACGGGTGGTTGTATAATTGGGGGACTAAAAGGGAATGATGACCTCTTGCTCTCTAGATCGGAAAGCTCTGTGAATCCAGGAGCCCTTCCTGCGCAGCATATCGACTTCGTTGTTAATATCAACACTCCAGCCTAGATGACTGTCAACAATTAATTCTAAGTCTCTGGCAGTATTGGATGCTGAGGGTAGTTCTCCTGAAGGAAGGGAATATGGTTGTCTGGTTGCATTATTTTTTCTGAAGTACATGAGTTCAAATCTTTCCTCATCTAACATCATGTGGTTTTTGTCCATCCATTGGCTTACGGTATACCGATTAGACTGGCGTTTTAACAGACCTCGTCTCTTTTACAGAGTTGTTGTCCTTTATCATTCAAAAACCGAGGAAAGGCGCTTGGCACCTGAATTTGTAATGTCTTAAAGCGCAAGCAGCTCTCTGCCATTCTGGCAGTGCACTCAGAGGAAGTACCACGTTGGCGCTCTATGGATTCCTGGAGGGCAAAACTGTCGACATTCTCTTGGAAACTATGGATGATAATGAAAATCAGCTGGTTTGTATGTTCTGCAGAATTTCTGAAGCGGAACCCATGGATAATTTCCAGACATTACTGGGATGGTATTGCTCACTTGAAGCATTGTCCGGTTGATGTAGTCTCTAAAGACAAGGAAGCACCATAGCAGAGTCTGCTCAAGATGCTCGCAGGGCAAGGAAATTGGTCCGTACTCGCACACCTGGTGCCCAACCATTGACATCTTGTAGAATTATTTTAAACTGCTTGTGTCACGTGTAAGAGGGAGGCGGTTATCATCGGAGACAATTCTGAAGATTCCGCCGTCATGTTTCTTTGTCAAGCAGTTTATATCCGCCTCGTGACCTTGGCGAAATAGGTTCCGTGGTGGGTGAAACTGAATGAAACAAAAACAAACACCTCCCGTTTTGATCAATACCTTTTCAACTTTTGCAAGTTTAACATGGAAAGTTATATGTGAGTAGAGTGAAGTCCTGTTCCCTGGGAAAATGTTGTGTAGTGAATGACAGCGACGAGAATGGCTGAGGCGAACAGGCCTACTTTATGAAAAAATAAAACCGTTGAATAAAAAGGGGAAGTTACTCTCATAGGCATGGAAAAAAACTACCCTAGATTGAAGAAGGACAGCAGATTAAAAGGCGCTTGCCTTTGTGGTCAGGATGACCATGTTGTTTTTGAGAGTTTTCAAAGGCCCTTCAGAAATCGCTTTCTTTGTGGAAACGCTTTTGTTTTCGTTATTTCCTATATTTTCAGTTTCTTTTTACGTAAGCCCATAATGTGCTGTACCGTCTTTGATCTTTTGGCAAGAACACGTGATCAATAGATAAAACAACAACAACAACAACAAATAGTTGTAGTAGTTGTATTACTCTTCTTCTTTTTCGTCTTATTTTTTTTTTTTGGCTCTTCGTTTCTCCTTTTCACCGAGAAATATGGCTTGTTAGTTGGTAATCAAAATTGACATTTTAAATAGATTTTCTGTAATTAAGCAAAAGTTAAAAGATGTAGCAGAGTCGTTTTGAAAGACAGGAACATATAACACTCTCCTATTTTCCTTCTCTTTCTCTCCCCCTTTCTCTCGCTCACTATGTCATGCATATGTATATATATATATTATACATGATGTATACGTATGTATATCATAAATCTATACAATTGCCGGGTATGAGTGTTCCAATATGTATCAATCTAACCATCCACTTCCTTCTCTCTCTCTCTCTCTCTCTCTCTCTCTCTCTCTCTCTCACACACACACACACACACACACACACACACACATTCGCACATGCACATTATCTTTCCCACTCCCGTTTTTCATCCTGTATATATGCAATAGCTAAAATACAAAAATAAAAGAAAACATCACCATTATACATACATGCAATTCAATAATAAACACGATTACATTTATTCTCTTATATATGATTGAGTGACGATGTCATGAATTGTTCTTTTTTGTTGTTGTTGCTGTTGTTGTTGTTGTTGTTTTGTCTTTGCAATCTTATTACTGAAAACAATCCATTGTAAGAAGCTTTTCTTAATAATCCAAAGGTTTAAAATACTAATATTCTGGTTTACTATTGAATTTAAAGAAGAAACATTATTATTTTCCAGTTAAAAAAAACAAAAAAAACAACAACAAAAACGGAAAGAAAAAATCTGATGACAATGCTTTCTGTAGAAACATTTCTTCCGTAATATCTCCCTCCATGGTTGGAACGGGGAATAATAATATAAATGTCTTATAATATTGACTTCATTTATTGTTTGAAAGATGAAAATGTTTGCGATCAATAAAATATGGTGTGTATATATTTGTGTGAGTTTATATATATATATATATATATATATATATATATATATATATATATATATATATATATATATATATATATATATATATATATATAAATAATTTGTAATATAATATAATATATATACATATACAGAGAGAGGGAGGAGAGAGAGAGAGAAAGAGAGAGCAAGATTGATTGATAGATAAATAGATAGATTGATTGGGTGATATATAAATAGATATATATATATATATATATATATATATATATATATATATATATATATATATATATATATATATATATATATATATATATATAATACGTACGCATGTGTGAGTTTAATATGTGTGTCTTAATATGTATTACACGTGTATTTGAATATTATATGTGTGTCTTTGTGTGTGTACGCACACACACACACACACACACACATACACACACACACACACACACACAAACACACAAACACACAAACACAATGAACTAGCATGGCTTAATAGTTAGAGCGTCAGGCTTACAATCGTGAGACGGATTCGATTCCCGGGCCAGGTTGTGTATTGTGTTCTTCAGCAAAACACGTTATTTCACGTATCTCCAGTTCGCCCAGCTGCAGTAATGAGTTAGGACGACTCTGGGGCCAAACGGAATTGGCCTTTGCTCCCTTGTCCATGGAGAGAGGGTGACTGATTTAAATTGGTCACCTCTAATGTTCCACAAACAAACTTGACCGAAATTGTGCCTCGGAATGGAACTTCCTAAGGTGCAATCACATGATCATTCGTGACTGAAGGTGGTCGTCAAGATATCTATACATATATATGCACATCTCTCCTTCTCGCTCTCTCTCACTCTCTTTACAGAGCTAAAAGATTCTAGGCATTTTTTTTCAGCTATTTAGACATTATGAAAAAGTGAAACCGTTGAATAAAAAGGGGAAGTTACTCTCATAGGCATGGAAAAAATATGAAAATATCAAACATACACATATAATATATATACGACATACACACATAATATATATACGACAGGCTTCTTTCGGTTTCTGTCTACTGAACTCAGAAGTGTTTTGGAGCCCCGAGCCTAGAGTAGAAGACACTTACCTATGGTGTCACGTAGTGGAATCGAAACAGAGCCATTTAGTTGGGAAGCAAGCCTCTTTCCACACAACCGCGCCTGTGACTATATTCACTATTGTTATAAATTTGCCCACATAAGTAATTTTAGGCATTTCCATTTATTTCTGTCTAAGAAGCCACATCACTCAATTTATCATCTCAGTTTCTCTAATAAAACATCTCAGCGTCCTCATCTCTTTTGAACAAGAATATACGCCTACGCAATGTCACTGCTCAACCTCCAAGTTTTCTGTCATCATCTTTGTTGCTGTGTCAGAGGTGAAGTTCATGACCATTTCTTTATCTTGACAAAAGTATAAAGAATAAAAATCGCTCCGTGTTCCATCCAAAAATCGTTGCCCAATTCATTTTTCTAAGAAGTTCAATTCCCTGTTGATTCGTTTCCTTTTAGTATGACGCTGTAAAAGATTACGTTTGAAGCTGTTTCGGAATAGCTTTTTTAATGAACACGATTCCTATTTTTCTTTGATTTTTGCTATTTTTGTTTGCATAATACTTTTTCAGCATTCCAGTTTGTTAAACAGAAGATGTTACAAATTTGTGAAAAAATAATTTTCTTCTAAATACCATGTTCGGGAAATTTAAAAAAACCCGTACAATAACGTAAATGAAAATATGCTTTGGCGTAATTTTATTATTTAGCTTATATTTGGTTTTTATCACTGGACTTCGGCTAAGCTGGAGCACAGTTTTGAAGACTTTAGTCCAACAAATCAACTTCATTGCATGTTCTTATGTTCTTTTTAAAGCCTAGCACCTATCCTATCGCTCCCTTTTGGCCGATCTCTAAGTTACTGGATCGTAAACAAAGTTAAACCTGTTCTCAAGTGAGGTGGGAGATACGAAACACACACAGGCACACACACACACACACACACACACACAAACTCACACAAGTATACACACATATACTCATTCACACACGTGCGCGCACTAACAGACACACGTATAGCGTAGGTATGAGAGGTGTTGGTATCTAGAAGATCCAAAGAGTGCCAGGTAACGCTAAGTAAGTGCTATGGACAGACCGTAGTTAAACTCTTTGTTCGATAGTGATACGAGTGAGGAGTCTAATGCGGGTCTTGTATTAGTATGCATATACATATACATATACATATATATATACATACATACATACATACTTACAAATATATATATATATATATATT
>NC_142942.1:49130754-49163254 GCF_046866305.1 Octopus bimaculoides
GTGTGTGTCTTAATGTCTCTCTGTGTGTGAAGGAGTGTTTCAATATGTTTGACTTTATAAAATCATATTTCAGATTTCCTAAACTCTATTTTATTTTTTTTTAATGTTCCGAAAAACTTGAGAGCAAAAAAAAAAAAATAAATGAATGTTTGATATTTGCAAGGATTCAGAGATTATTTCATTTTATTTCATTTTAAAACTTACTTACCTTCTATTTATTTAATTTTTTCGCAAATCTGGAATTTAATTCTCGTATACCCTGAGGTAATACTTTTCGTTATTCTACGGCGTTTTGATAGAATATCATGTAATATAAAACCATTTTTTGTTTTTTTACCTTGAGAGCTTGATGCGTGGTTGTACAAAAATGAAATATAGCAAATAATCGTTGCTGGTCTGTGAGTTTTCTACCATTTGTTCACCTTTTTCCTTTAGTACATGGACATTTGTGCCTAGTAGCGTCACGAGATGTTTAGGTGTAAGAATTAAGGGCAACTATCTGTTCATTGCATATCGAAAGAAAAGATGGACGTGCAATATTTAAATGACTGCATTGTTCCAAAGGTAACCTCTTAGAATAAAGGTTCCTCATATCTCTATCCGAGTACTGTAACACCCAATTCAAAATCGTTGGGGTTTATTTTTTTAGTCATAAAGACTTTATCTTCATAACCAGTTTTCCTGCAACTACGTTTTTCGTACAGCTGTGACAGCCGTATTTTCTTTCCGTTGACGATATGTATATATATATATATATGCCTATGCAGCGATCGTACCACTTAAGAGTGTAAGGTGTTCAATCAATCTTTATATATATATATATATATATATATATATATATATATACGATATCTATCATACAGATATATATTTATACGATTTATATCTCACAGTGTCTAGGAACAGCTCGGCGCTCAAATGACCAGGTAGAGTAATAACATAATAACTCTTTCAATGCTTCGTGTGTTTGTTCCTTATTTTAAAATATTAGTGTATCTGCAGAAGGTAATATGTCTTCTGCGTCGCGGAACTATGCTGCTGTACTAATGCGTAATAGATTTGTCATTGTAGATTCGTATTTCGAGAAACTGATGTGCACATTTTAGAGGGCGTTGTTTCTATATAAAGAAAGGTATTCACTAAATGGATAAGTATGGTCAGCGATTTCAAAGATAACTGTATTTACAGAGGAACACGCTACTGCTCTGCATGGTAAGTAGATCAACTTCATAACAAACCCCCGCTCTTCACCAAGGCTCTTGCAGTCCACCATTTTAAACATCATTGTGTTTTTCATTAGGGCAATTTCGATGGAGAGCTCAGACTTCTACATAAAAATTGTTTCATTACGGCTCATGTGGGCTGCTGCTTTAAAGAAAATATACTATTTTTTTTTAAGTAGACATTTTTGCATCTGGCAAGCTTCTTCTCATCAACAGTATAAATCCAGAAAAGAAAAATCTAACCGTAAATACAATCAAAGAAATGAACGCCAACTGCAGGTGAAACGGAATCATAATTCGGTTATCACTTGAGTGCAGAAAAAGGTGGTTATACAAGGTCTAGTATTACTATATATGTAGAAAAATTCTTCCTGTTTAATACCACCACAAACCAGAAATTCTGTGAGAACTACATATACTTAGAAATAAATGTAAGAAATATATTACTGCTTGGGGCTCAAACTGGTAAGCATATAATGCTCAGAAATGTTGTGCGACTAATCACATTTTGTCATTTCCTCCGACAATGCAACGAACAGTTGGATTCTATATTTGTACTAAAATATCACGTGACATTTGTGCTTCAATATATGCAATTGAAAACAGGAGAAAAAAAAAACGCCCGAGAAAACAAGCATGAACAGCCACTAACAGCCTTTCTGTAACATTTTTGTGACTGCTACTCATTTTCTGCGTATTATATTACCTAATATTCTGACAAAGCTTTGTAGAAAAACGGAAAGCATTACCTAGGGGTATACAAGATTTAAATTCCAGATTTGCAGAGAGATTAAACAAAGAAAATATAAACAAGGATTTTAAGAACAAGATAAAAGTCTATGAATCCTTCTAAATATCAAACTTTAAAAAGTATATATATATATTTGTATATATGTATATATATTTATGTATACATATATTCATATATATATATATATATATATATATATATATATATATATATATATATATATATATATATATATATATATATATATATATATATATATATATATATATATATATATATATATATATTTGTATGTAAGTATATATATTTATGTACACATATATTCATATATATATATATAAATTTGTATGTATGTATATATATATATATATATTTATATATATATATATATATACATATATATATACCTATATATACATATATGTGTATGTGTATATATATATAAATATATATATATATATATACATATATATATATATATATATATATATATATATATATATATATATATACCTATATATATAATATATATTATATACCTATATATATAACGTATATATAATATATATATATATATATATATATATATATATATATATATATATATTTATATATGTGTGTGTGTATGTGTGTGTGTGTGTGTGTGTGTGTGTATGTATGTATGTATACATGAATATATACAGTGAAGTAAATCTGAAATATGATGTTATAAATTCAAATCCATGTATGAACAAGTAATTATTGAAAAATATATGAATCTATTTACGTACGTTTGTGTATGTACGTACTTACACACAGGCACACTCATATATATTTATATAGATATGCTGTAAATGGTAAGTATCCTATGAAGTAAGATGTTATTCGTTATATCGTATTATGTACCGACGAAACAATACATGTACGCATTTGTTTATTTACCATACATCATCATGTGTACGTAAGTGTTATACGAATGCATGTTTCGTTGCATATGTGTCCCTTTGTGAACACACACACACACACACACACACACACACACAAATATATATATATAGATATATATATATGTAAGCATGATATATATAGATGTATGTATGTACGTATATATGAGGGTGCGCTGAAAAGTTCCTGGCTTAGGGTAAAATAAAATACAGAAAGATCAGTTAATTCTGATTTTATTCATTAAAGATTTTTCTCTCAGATTCACACGCATTGCAGCAGTCCTTGTTGAATCTTTCTAAGCTCTGTAAAACAACTCGCAAGTTTGGGGCCCCAACCAAACCTTTCGCGACACCCTTAAAGCCAGGAACTATTCGGCGGCATCTCGTACATTCACACACACACACACACACACACACACGATACAAACACATATATATATACATGCATACACATATATATATAAAGAGAGAGAGAGAGGGGGAGAGAAAGAGCGAGGGGAGAGAAAGAGCGAGGGGAAAGAAAGAGAGAGTCGAATGCCCTAACCACTAAGCCACGCGACTTCACACACACGTACATGCACACATGCATACATATAGATATATGTAAGTGTGTGTGTGATTGCATGCGTTTGTGTGTGTGCGTGCGTGTGTGTGTTTGTGTGTGTGACAGCTTCTTTCAGTTTCCCTCTCCCAAATCAACTTGAAAGGCTTTGATGCGTAGGAGAATATAGCAGAAAGCACTCGCCCATGGTTCCATGCAGTGAGATTGAACCCGTGCTGTTAAAAACCAAATTCCTCACCACACAGCTGAATGTATAAACGCGCGAACCTTTCAGTTTGTGTGCTTGCTAGTATGTGTGTGAGTCTCTGTTTAAGTTTGTGCCACTTGCTGCTAATCAAATATGAAAAACGGAAGTGAAGACATTGTGGAATACGAAAGTTTTAACTAAGAATTTTTTTCCAACAAGAATTTGACAGATGTTCGGTTTTCTTTTTTTTTTTTTTATGACGTTTCTCCTTTCTTCCTTTGACAAAACTAAAAACTGTTATGTTACCGGTTGAGCATGAATTACAGACAGTTAAATACAATATAAAACACGATGATAATATATATATATACATATGCGTGTGTTTATATATATATATATATATATATATATATATATATATATATATATATATATATATATATATATGTATATATGTGTAAGTATATATGTTTATATATATATATATTTATATATACACATATATATATGCGTGTATATATGTATGTATACATATATTTATATATATATATTTGCATATATATATACATATATTGAGAAATATATTTTTATATATATATGCATATATATATATATATATATATATATATATATATATATATATATACAAACACACACATATATATATATACACATACACATACATATATATATATGTATTATGCAATTAACTTGCACACATTTGTCTGTACGTGTGTCTACACATATGTATGAGAATGGGTGTGTGTGTGTATACAGCCCAAAATATATGTATATAAATTTTCAGCGAAAATCGTATATATGTATGCATATATAAATGTGAGGATGGAGATGGGGTTGTCAGTGATATGTCACTATGTTATAACAATGTTAAAAAGATATTTTGATAAAATACATTCGACGAAAATCAAGAAAACCTGATAAATTTTTCCTCTTTTTTTTTTTGGTACCATATTCTTGTCAAATATATTAAGAGTAAAAAGTTTGCACATACTTGTATGTCATATTTTTCTTCTTCTCATCCCCTCCTCCTCCTCCTCCCCCTCCTCCTCCTCCTCCTCCTCCTCCTCTGCCTCTTCCTCCCCCTACTCCTTCGCCCACTCTCGTTCCCACCCACTCCACGCCTCCTCCTTTTTGTTTATGTTAATGTCTTTCTTGTTATATGTATATATATATATATATATATATATATATATATATTTATATATATATATATATATATATATATATATATATATATATATATATATATATATACTTATGGATATGTATATATATACATATACATATGTACATGTATATATGTATATACATCCATACATACATATATACATAGACATACATGTATATATTTATATATATACACATATATGTGTACATGTATACATATATATATACATACGCATATATATGTATATATATATATATATATATATATATATATATATATATATATATATATATATATATATATATATATATATATATATATATATACATATACACAGACATACACACACACATCACACATTCTGTTGTTTGCGTATTTGTCTATCAATATACGTATGTGTTCATAACATCCACTTGCAAGAAAAGAAACACGAAAACATTATTAAAAATTTACTAAAGACAATAAGAAATAAAAGTTAAAATTGCGCAGAAAATCATAAGATTATATATATGATGAGAGCAAAAAGAAGTGATGTCTTTGGAAGTGTCAAACTTCATCAAATAACAATAGTATTTATAAGAAGAATATATTTCGTGTGCGTACAAAGAATTATTGCTAAAGAAATATTTTAGATTTTACAGCGTTCATTTGGCGTTTTTACTTCATACGAAAAAATATTTTTGTTTGCGCACATGCGTATACATAGATATATATGCATGCATACATACTTACACATATGCATATATACATATAAATCTGTATATGAATACGTATGTATATATGTATGTATATGCCATAACACTGAACGAATAATATAGTTATCGCTAAATTGTTATATTTCCTTGATCATTAGTGAAATGATACTACGAATGCATATACCTCGTACCAGCTGGTGTTTATATATATATATATATATATATATATATATATATATATATATATATATATATATATATATATATATATATATATTACTCGAAGAATTAAACACGGGAAATACTTAAACACCTTAAACAGTGCACGTATACTGTCCACCCGATAACGATTTTGTACACATGTATGTATCCCTCTACGCCTAGAAACTCTGCAAACATTGTTATATTATTTTTAATTATTTGCTTGCTTATTTTTTGTTTTGCTTTTTTACCATGTATGTAAATGAAAATTTAGTAATAACTGGTTTTAGCATTTTGTAGAATAAGTTAATAAGTCAACAAATTTCATATGCATACAGTAAAAAATATTTCATCAATTGATAGAATGATGAACGGATACTTGGAATGTTTGATAGTTGGTTTTCCGTCGTTCGACGATGATCCAGCTGATTGTCAACTGAATTAAACACTTTTAAATTAACACTTGAGCATTTCACAGTCACGATTTCCTTAATAGTGTAAAGCATAATAATTAAGTCTGTACTTTTCGAATTATAGGCGTAATCATATTGGAGGGTTTCTATAAGCATTCCAGTATCACTCTCAAATTATGTAGAAACGAAGATGATGACAACAGCGTTAGCCCAAGATAACCGGCAGTAATATGTTGATATAGCGTTCTTAGAGTCTTAATCATTCGGCTATAGTGCTCCTATTCGAATTACATAGTCATACGCTTAAAACTATGCAACGTAATTGCAGGAAGAAAGCATATGTATCACCAATAATTATAAGGAAACACACAAAGGTGTATGGACAAAGAGAAGACTTGAACCTAAACCTGTCTAACGAGGCTCGTATTAACCGTTCACTCAACACCTATACACCGTAAAGGTATCATTCAAGGTTCAACAATACAACAAAGAAATAAACAAATAAAAAGAAAAGAAAAGATGACAAAGAATCTTATTTACTTTTAATTTCCTTTTCAACCGTTTTGCTTTGATTTCAATTTCTATTGATATTTTTTTTATTTCTTATTTATTTATGTTATTTTCACATTCATGTTTTCAAGAGTTTGTCTGCTTCTCCTTGTTAGCTATTATTGCCTTTTGTTACCTGCGACCAAAGCTGTACAAGAACAGTATCATCTTACCTGTACGTTTGATGGGGCAAATGATTAAGAGAAATAATACCTGCCGTTTAAGTGCAGCTGAAAATTAAACAACCACCAAAGCACAAAATCATAGACACAAACTCTCACACACCGCAAGTCTCCGGAGTAATACAGCCACGATTAACAACGATAATAATGTGTGTAGGTGGCGTGTTGACTTTTCAGTACATAACCTGTTTACAGCGCCACCAGTCGACACCATGTATGGCGATAATGATTGCTTTTCATACATACGTAATAATATGCATGTATAAAGACAAGCATATGTACTCATACAACACCGTACATGCGCACAAGTATATGAAGTATATATATGTATAGTAAAATATACATATGCACATACACACACGTAACATGCACACACACACACACACATTCATGTATGTGTGGATGTGGATGAATTTTAGGGGAATGCATATATGTGTATGTGCGCATGCTTGCATTCATATATACACACCAACTCAAATACATGTATGTGTATATATATATATATATATATATATATATATGCACATACGTATTTGTATATTTATAAGAATACACAGACACTTACACACTCATACACACCCATACATGTGTGTGTGTTTGTGCTTGTATGTGTCTGTGTGCGGGCGTATAGATCAACACATATATAACGGTCTGCCTCAATGTATGTATATAGATATATATATATATACATACATATATATATATATATATATATATATATATATATATATATATATATACACACATACATATATATATATATATATATATATATATATATATATATATATATATATATATATATATATATATATATATATATATATATATGCGTTGGAATACGTTTAGCAAACAATTAACTAACAATATCTAAACAGTAATGTCAATGTTTGCTGTAGCGAATGTTAACTGAGTCTGGCGGAAGTAATTAATATCATGTATTATGATTCGTTGATTAATTTGGATAGAGAAAAATTGTCAGTGTATGAGAGATATAGAGAGAGACTGATCCGCTTATGTCTCTCACTCACTCTTACTTTCTGTATAAACAAATGTATATACGTATATATATGTGTGTGTGTGTTTGTGTGTACATATATATTCTTTTATTTTTTCATTTGTGTCAGTCATTTGACTGCGGCCATGCTGGAGCACCGGCTTTAGTCGAGCAAATCGACCCCAGGACTTATTCTTTGTAAGCCTAGTACTTATTCCATCGGTCTGTTTTGCCGAACCGACCGCTGGGTTACGGGGACGTAAACACACCAGCATCGGTTTTCAGGCAGGCGATGATGGGGGGACAGACACAGACACACAAACACACACACACAAACACACACACACACACACACACAAACACACGCACACACACACACACACACACACACACATATATATATATATTACAACAAACAAGATGAGAACAAATATCCCTCGATTGTAAATAATGTAAATGATATAAATAACGTAGATAATTCCTCATCTCTTAAATATAGAACTGTATGGATCTTCCATATGTTAACATGTACTTCCTTGGGATAATGTAAATGATCATTTAATCAAGATATCCTTGGCCTGAAGAATAGCCTAAGGTATACATCTCGCTCGGATATCTACCACTTCCGAGGTTCCGCTTATTCACACACCCGGCAACACTGTTCGCCTACCGTGGAATGTTAAGAGAACTTTTTTCTTTTTCAATTTATCGTACTTCGATACGAAAAAAATCCACAACCTTCCGTCCCAATAAACCACTACTGTCCCTGGAATTTGTTTTTTTTTTATATTTACTACGGATTGTTTGAAGCTAACGTCCTTCCTACACTTCGATTCTTGGCTCTTATATGTGTGCGCGTGTGTGTGTGTGTGTGTGTGTGTGTGTGTGTGTATGATTGGGTACGTCATATAACTGGTGAGATTGTTACCGTTATTTACCATTGAAAAGCTAAAGTTTCATTCCCTTTCTGAATGGATTTTATTTTTCTTTGGCTTTTTTTGCTGTCCACCACGAAAGTGAGAAAGGCTGTGTCTTGACCTCAATTAGCGAAGACACTCTGTGCTCCGAGACAGCATGTCTGATGAGACGTCGCAATTGCTCAGTGCGATAGTAGACACAAAATGACAATGGTGACTTCCTGGCTGGTTATTTGACATTATCAAAAATATGCTACTCAAATGCATAAAAGCAAGAGTAAAGACTGCACATACTTTTCTTTTTACAATGTGGTTTTTCTGACATATGGACGACTGAGCAATGTATTCATATATACATGCATACATACATATATTTCATAAATATGTACATATACATACTTACGTACGTACATATATAAATACACACACACATACATACATATATATATATATATATATATATATATATATATATATATATATATATATATATGTATGTATGTATGTATGTATATATATATATATATATATATATATATATATATATATATATATATATATATATATATATATATATATATATATATACATAGTCATAGCAACAGATTCAAGGACGACAAATATATATTCATATAAAATGAAGGAAATAGAGAGTGAGTGAGAGAGAAAGTGTGTGTGTGTTTGTTTGTGTGCGTGTGAGTGTACGTTCGTGCCTGTATATTTTTCATTACTTTACATTTCTGATTCAAATACTCATAAAAACAAATCTATAGACAACATCGCAATATATATCAACAATTTTTTTTTTCTTTCTTGAAGAATATCATTGTCGTGATGACAAGAAAGAGGAGCAGAGAAGAAGCATGGTTAGGGATGGAGTTGTTATAGAAGACAGATGTTAATGATGCGAACGTTTTTGTCTCTACCGTTATCATTTCCATCATGCACCTTCCTCGCGTACATTCTGTTTCATACTTTCAACAGACACTGCTTCGTCTGAAGGATTTATCATCATCACCATCAATAAAAACGGACCTTCTCGTCGCCAAATCATCGTCAGCTGCGGTAGCAGCAACACTAGCAGTAACATTGGCAACAACATCGTCTTATCATCGTTGATGTAAACATCATCATCATCATCATCATCATCATCATCATCATCATCATCATCATTAAATAATTTCCTCTTCATCTTCACCATTATTCCCGTTCTCAACGTAGCCACCATCACTGCCGCCACCAGTACTGCCGCCACCACCACTGCCGCCACCACCACTGCCGCCACCACCACTGCTGCCACCACCACTGCCGCCACCACCACCGATGGCATTGGTAACTGTAATAGAAGCATATTGTCATCATCGAAAGCATCATCGTAATCATCATCATCATCATCATCATCATCATCATCATCATCATCATCATCATCATCATCATCATCATCCACATCCTCATCCTCTTCACCATCGTCCTCCTCCTTCTCCTCCTCATTATTATCATCGTTTTCGTCTTCGTCATCGTGATCATCATCACCATAGTCGTCATCATCGTCGTTTTCATCGTCATCGTAGTTATCGTCCTCGTCGTGTTAGTTACCGAGGCTGTCGTCTAATTATCATCGCTCTTATTTTCATCACCACCACCATCAAGATGAACATTTCTTTTCTTCTGCCTATTCCGTAACCATGATGAGAGACTTTCAATATCAATCTTGTTAAGTACAATAGACACAGTTCAACCGTTATTGCTATCACACTCATCGTCTGCATTAAATATAAACACACACACACACACACACACGTGCACACACACTTAGAAACACATACAGACAAACATTTCAGATTTTTATCACTCCTTTGTTTGTTTCGGGTTTTGCTTTATACTTTGATACTTTTCAGTTGCGTACTTTCCTTTACGTAGCAGTATCAGCAGCAGCAGCAGCAGCAGCAGTAGCATCGGTAGCAGCAGCAGCAGCAGCAGCAGCAGCAGCAGCAGTAGTAGTAGTAGTAGTAGTAGTAGTAGTAGTAGTAGTAGTAGTAGTAGTTTAGGTGGTGGTGGTGGTGGTGGTGGTGGTGAAGGTCTCGTTAGTAGTAGTTGTAAATCTCTATGGCATTTACGTTTAGGGATTTTAATATGTCAAATTATGGACTAATGCAAACAACAAGAACGGTATGGTAAGAGGTTTGTTTGAGGGCGCCGAAGGAAATTAAAGATGAAAAATAAAGAGCTGCGGAAATATGAAACGCAAATATATAAATAAAATGCAAATTTTCATTTATCAAAATATAAAAATAAAGAATAAAGGTGGGCCAAAGCAGAAAAGGGAGAGAAGTATGTGTTGAAGGAAGGACACCAATTATAGAGTCAACATAATGGCAAATCTAGTTTGTGAACGAATAAATACAATGAATTATTTCGAATTTATTACTGTAAGGGACAAGGTCGTTGTGTTTCTATATTTGGGCAATTTTCAAATGAATTTCTGCCCACTCATAAGCCATTGAGGGAAGAATAATTGCGTGTGATGGCTAAAAGTGGCTGCATTGTAGGAGACTTTTGGATAGTTTTAGCACTTTAAATTTTAAATATATAGGCGCAGGAGTGGCTGTGTGGTACATGCTTCCGGGTGCAGTACCACTGCGTGGCACATTGAGAAAGTGTCTTCTACTATAGCCTCGGGCCGACCAAAGGGTTGTGAATGAATTTGTTAGACGGAAACTGAAAGAAGCCTTGTATATATTTGTCCCCCTCACCATTGCTTGGCAACGGATGTTGGTGTGGTGACATCCCCATAATGGGCACTCATGAAATTGCAAGATCTCTACTTCAGATGTAGTTACCCTTCATCTCACAAATACTGTCATTTATTTATTTTGAACCTATCATAAATTCGCCTCAATACCCCAGCCTATAATAGCATTCTATATTTTCAATTCTTCCCACCATCACTACGCATATATTGTTATATGTGCATGTGTTGTTGTGCACCTTTTGCGTAATTTTTTTTGCATAATGTAATATGGATATCATTAATAATATTCTTGGTGACTATCAACAATTTAGATACATAAAGAAAACTGCTAAGTAGATTATGCACAGACAAATGCAATATCTATATTTTAACAAATATATCTATTAAAATGCTAGCATTTTATTATATTTGTATATTTATATATTGACTGTTTAAACATCATGTCGTGCCCTAAACCTCATAAAAAATATAATATATATTCATTGGAAAGTATACCCTAAAGATCCGAATGCTTAAGTTAGTTTTATTAGGGAAGAGAAAGAGATGTGATCTGAAAATTATTGAGCAATATTCTTCATGCAATAAAATATTTTAAAACTAGGGATTATTTCTACGATATGTCTTCGCTCTTTGCACTGTTGCACTCTCTCTCTCTCTCTCTCTCTCTCTCTCTCTCTCTCTCTCTCTCTCTCTCTCTCTCTCTCTCTCTCTCTCTCTCTCTCTGCATTTTCACATATGTATAAATATATATGTATATGCGAGTACAACACACACAAACACATATATATATATGTATGTATGTATGTATGTATGTATGTATGTATGTATGCATATATAAACACATATAATATATATGTATATATCCATATATATTATGTAGGTATATATTTAAATATGAATATAAAACTTAATATAAGTAAATATATATTTGTAAATTTCAAATAACCATACACACACATGTATGTATATATATACATATATTCATTTCTGTGTTTATTTGTATGTATGTATGAATGCATATGTGTATGTAGTCTATCTATCTATCTATCTATCTATCTATCTATCTATCTATCTATTTATCCATCTATCTATCTATCTAGCTATGTAATATATAGCTTTGATCTTCGCATCAGATAGTAATATATGCACAGAATGTGAGGTTACGATGAAAATAATATATAATTATCATAAGAAAAAAAATAGACATCGCAACAAGTTATATATATATATATATATATATATATATATATATATATATATATATATATATATATAAATATGTATGTATGTAGATACACAGATATGTAATATATATCTCATCTTCTACGGAATAAAATTATATTGTGCAGTAATATTTATAATATACATAAATACATACATCCACATATATATATGCATATATATATATATATATATATATATATATATATATATATATATATATATATATATATATATATATGCATGCATCTATATATATACATACATGCATATACATTGGTACATAATCTTATATGTGCGCGTATGTGTGTGTGTGTATATGTGTGCCTGAATGGTTGTTTGCGTGTTTGTTTTTGTGTTCGTGAGTACATTCTAGCAAATGAGGTGCGGTGCAAGAATTAGGATTTATACAGAAAGGCTAACACCACGCCTAAACATATAGCGTCAAATATATTCACATATCTACCAGAATCTACATATTAATGCGTGTCTATGAATACGGTTCCCTTATTTGTTTGTATTAACCAACTTTGCAATGCAATGCTAATAATGAATTTTAGTTGACATTTATTTCTTTCGTGTATTTACATAACTATATCTAATATTACATGCACAAACACGACTAAGAAATAGATATAGAGAGAAATAATTCTTTATGACAAGTAGGTAAGATCATATAGATGTATATATATATATATATATATATATAAACATCTTTATATATACGTATGTATTTTTATGTACGTATGTATATATATATAAATATATATATGTATGTATCTATGTATATATATATATATTATATATACACACACACACACATATTTATATATATATATATATATATATATATATATATATATATATATATATATATATACATATATATAAGCATATATATATGTATGTATGCATGTATGTATGTATGTATGTATGTATATATGTGTGCGTGTGTGTGTATGTGCTTGTTCATATATATATATATGTGTGTGTGTGTGTGTGTGTGTGGATGCACTTTTTGACGTATGGTATTATATTAGCATGTGAGGACGAGCGTGTGTCTGTGTGTGGGGGGGGCGTGTGTCTGTCAGTATCTGTGTGTGCACGTGCGAGCATGTTGTGTGTTTGTGTGTGTGAAGAGACACTAGAGTTTCACACATTTTGATATAGCAATTTTTTTCTTTGAATATCCAGCAATTTGTTAAGGAATGCACAATACTTGAGCCAAAATGACCGCTGGTATTAATATTTTGGTCATAAATGTGGTTATGAATGTGAGAAAACTACTTTTGATTTTGAAAAATTTATCATCAGCTAAGACGAAATGCACATTGCTTGATGTACGTAAGGGAGCATATGATGTTGCTCAGGTGAGTGAACTAATAGGGCTATAAACCCTTATGCTATTGTGATAGTGATTAATAGAACGTGGTTTCTATTGTGATGATGGCTTAATGTACCTCAACTTCAATTCCCACCATCCATACAGTGTAAAGAGAGGGATTGCTCAGTGCCTAAAAAATCGGACAAAGAATATAAGTAGTAATCGTGATACCCACCACAAAGAAATGATCAAGCTCAGTAACAATCTATTAAGGAACAATTACCCTAAAAATATACTATCCACTCCAATTATGAAGAAAAGAGAGGATGAAACCAATAAAATGTCCACAGTCTGTCTACCCTATGAGAAAGGCCTCTCCGAAGAGATACAAAAGATATGCGGCCGTTATGACATCAGGACAGTATTCAAGAGTAATACATTCGATAATATCTCCGAGTAAAACCAACAATAGAAGAGAATATGACGAAAGAGTGCATGTACTTCATCCCATACAAATGTGGTAGTTTATACAAAGGCGAAACATGTCGCACCCTCAAAATAAGGTAGAGGTACATCGCAAAGCTGTGGCAGGTGGAGATATTGATAAATTGGGTATAGCTGATCATGTATAAAAAAAATGGAGACCACCTCTCTCTGTGGGATGAAGTTAAAATAATAGACAGAGAACACCATCAGAAAATACGAAAACTAAAAGAAGCAGCACATATGCTAGGACACAACAACTACCTAAGCAGGCCGAGTGCAGATATGAATAGCATATGGGAACCGGTATTAAGGAAGGATTGGAAAATATTAGATTTATAAGCCCTAAAATTCAGTCCATAATTGCCCACGGGCATATGGCGTAGTGGTTAAGAGCATGGGCTACTAACCCCGAGTTCGATTCCAGGCATTGATCTTAATAATAATAATAATAATAATACTAACGAAAAATATACGCACGCACACATACACTCACATATATATATATATATATATATATATATATATATATATATATATATATATATATACATACATATCACACGTATTTGAAAGTCTGGACCAAAATATGGCAAATTCTGATGACATATAGTAACAAGAATTGAATGATTGGATAATTTTTCCAACAACAGATATGTCTTTAGATTTATGATGAGTTTTTGAGCATTATTTTTAGGGTATAAAATGTTATTTTCCACACAAAACACAAACGCCGAATATGATACTGGTGTCACAAACTTTCAGGCAGGTGGTTCTGTGAGAACTCTCCATGAATGTACACGCATTTGCCTCCTAGATGCATTCTTCCCAAGAAATCATATTCGGCGTCTGTGTTGTGTGTGTATATAATACAATTTCATACCGTAAAACTATGCGCAAAAACTCAGCAAGAATCTAAAAACATATCTGTTGCTGGAAAAATTATTCAATCATTCAATTCCTGTTCCTACATGTCATCAGAATTTGCCCTATTTCAGTCCAAACACCCAAATACATGTGATATATATATATATATATATATATATATATATATATATATATATATATATATATATACACACATATATATATACATATATATATATAAACGTTTATATAAATGCACATATGAAATTATATATACACGCATATATATATGTATATATATGTTTGTTTATATCAATATTTATATGTAAATATGTATTCTTGTATATGTATATATTTATACATACATATGCATCTGGTAATGCGTATGTGTATTCTTATAGGCCGTGCATCCTACACTCGACGGACATGTATAAACATGATTGTTTTATATACTTTAATAATATACGAAAGCGTATTAACATTTACGCTAATAGGAAAATGGCTCATGCATTTCAGAGAATATTTATATATATATACATATATATATATACACAGATATAATTATATTAAATTGTATACTGACAGTTTAATTTCCTTTAATATATATTTTATAATGAATTTCGTTTTACTTTTATCAAACAGCTGTGCATATTTCGTACATTTAATTAATTAAATCATTGATTTTGTTTAATTTTTTTTCTCTCGTTTAAAGCTTTACTCAAAAGACGTCTTGGCCTACGTGAACTTTATTTGAGCAAGACTTGCTGAATATTAAATTTCTTTTCTCTGTGATGTTAAAATTAATTGAAATAAGTTACACTACATACAAACACACATACACTCACACATATATGCAGACGTACATATATGTGTGTATATATATATACATATATATATATATATATATATATATATATATATATATATATATATATATATATATATGTATGTATATACATATATACATATATGTATATATATTATATATGTGTGTCTGTATGTATAAAATATACATATATATATATGTATATATATGTATATCTATAAAATAGGCATATGCATACATTTGTATATATGCATATATATATATGTGTGTATATATATAGATGTGCAAATACATACATTCATATACATATATATATGTATATATATATATATATATATATATATATATATATATATATATATATATATATATATATATATATATATATATATATATATATATATATATATATATATATATATATATATACGTATGTATATATATATATATACGTATGTATAATATTTACCGATTTATGTGTTTCTGTGTATATATACGTATATACTTCTGCATCAGCTGACACCTTCGAGAAATATAAGAATATGTAAACGCCTTTGATTTGTAGCAGCCATTACTTGGTAAATATGGCTCTGTAGGTTATGTGTGCGGTTTACATACATATATATATATGTGTGTGTGTGTGTGTGTGTGTGTGTGTGTGTGTGTGTGTGTGTGTACATATATATATATATATATATATATATATATATATATATTTATAGATAGATAGATAGATAGATAGATAGATAGATATACATATGTACATACATGTATATGTGTGTGTATATATATATATATGTGCACACACACACACACACACACACAATCGTGAATCATACACCCATCCTAAGAGATCAACCATAATTACATGCATACATGCATACGTAAATGCACATACATGTACTGAGGGCCAGCATTAGTGTTGTTCAGCCTCCAGCTGTTCGTGTCTCATATTCCTGCACTCGATTTGGTGACAGGCAGCTAGACTTCACCATGTATGGACTGTCCTGTGTGAGTTGCCTCTTATTTGATAATTTTTCCTAACCAACAAGTTTACATATCGCTTCCAAATTTTTCTTTGCTGGAAATATGATATCGAAATTCATTTTCTAAATACAAACAAGCCATCTATACTGAAACTGTCTTGTATTAAACCACAGGAAATCTATGAAATACGCAAACGAAAACCACGAGTTATGCACCGTATAAGCACTGAAATTTAATACAGATTTTTTTCCAGATACAGTTGACTGTTGTCTGTTACGTTTGTGTGTGTGTGTATATATATATGTGTGTATGTGTCTAAATGTATATATATATATGTATATATGTACATGTATCAATGTATGTATATATGTACATGTATCAATGTATGTATATATGTATATGTATATATATATTTATACGTGTATATATATATATATATATATATATATATATATATATATATATATATATATATATATATATATATATATATATATATATATATATATATATATATATATATATATATTCATAATCTAATGGTGACCTCAAACGACATTTTAAGATCCACAAAGATACAAAGATGAGAAATTAACTGCAGTTTTTGGGTGTCCAAGATAATATATGCACTCTACGTCGGTCTCTGTCAAACATTATCTTGCTTTAGAAAAACTGCATCGCTCGCCAAGATAAATCTAAGGTGTATGTACAAGAGGTGGTCAAAATCTCTATAAGGAGTAGACAACCACCATATATTGTGACACTACGTCTGTTACGACGAGGTTTCCAGTTGGTCCGGTCAACGGAACAGCCTGCTCATAAAATTATCATGCAAGTCGCTGAGCACTCCACAGACACGTGTACCCTTAACGTAGTTCTCGGTGGAGATACAGCGTGACACACAATGTAACAAGGCTAGCCCTATGAAATACAGGTACAACAGAAACAGGAAGGAAAAGTGAGAGAAATTTGTGGGGAAAAACGTACAGCAAAGTTCACCACCAGCCCCTGCCGGTTTATGAATCGAAACCGTGATCCTACGTCGTTGGGTAAAGGTTTGAAATCATTTCGCTGAGATCAATAATGCATACATAAATGGTACAAACAACACGAAATCTTTATCGAATTGAATTGAATCATATCTACTCAGTATATACAAAATTTTATGGTGGCTCAGAAGGGCTGAAATATTCAGGTTACGACGTATGTGTATTATTACGGAAGCCCACATTTCCGTAGACGTGAACCAGAAATAAGACGAAACATTCTGTTGCGGAACACGCATCGTTTTTTTATTCCAGCTGCGGCTTTCAAACAACACGTTTTAACATTGAAATATGATTCGTTAGTTATTACAACGGATTTTGATTGAGAAGCTTAGTGACTGAGGTGGGAACTGCATATATTATATGTAATTATAGCTCTCCTATATCACAGACAAGCAAAAACACACACGCACACACGCACGCATGTATATACGTATGTGTATACATACATGAATTTATTTAGTCATATATATTTATATATGCACACATAATATGTAATTATAGATCTCATATATCATACGTATATATATATATATATATATATATATATATATATATATATATATATATATACATATGCATGCATGTATGTATAGATAGATAAATAATATATATTGTGTATATTGCGTATATACATATATAAGGTAAATACTTTATATGCATGTACACATATATATGTATATATATATATACATTTACATATATATATGTATGTATATATACATTTGCATAGATAAATAGATAGATAGATAGATAGATAGATAGATAGATACATACATACATACATACATACATACATACATATATACATACATACATACATACATACATACAATGATATTGTATGTATCATACAATGATTTGCATACACAGAAACTTATACGCACAAATACACACACACATGCATACACATATACACACATACACATATACACATATACCTGTATGTTTTCAGCGACACAAATAATACAATGCGCGTTTGTCCTTTATCTACGTTCAATTCTTTCACTTTTCTCTCTTTCTATTGATTTGTCAACCAATATTTCTCCTCACCACTGTTTCCCATATATAAAACACACACACACACACACACACACACACACACACACATATATATATATTTCTTTCCTGAAATAGGTCAATCTGGTATGCTGGTAGGGTGGGAGAAGACGACTGACATCGTCCCTTCCTCCAAAAGTGGAGGCTTGTTGAATTAAGGGTCAACAGACACTTTTCAGAGAAATACTAATTATGCTATTGATATATATATTTGCATGAGCGTATGTCCATACGCATTTGGGAATATGCCTGTATGCATTTAAGTGTACTGTACATATGTATGAAAGATATATATATATAAATATATATATATATATATATATATATATGTATATATATATATATATATATATATTACGGAGATGTACTTGCATAGTAAGTGACCTGATCTGAGATCGTGTGCTGGAACGAAAACAATTGCAGCGTGGAAGGTGTTTATAAGCCATTTAAAAACACACAAAAACCGTTAGAATCACTTCAACATTTAAATTTAATTTGCTAAAATATTTTCGTCGTTTTGAGACCGCGACCTGTTCACTGATAAAATTTTGTGCTGCACACACACACACACACACACACACACACACACACACACACACACACACACACATGTTCACGTGACCGACCAGCGTAGCAGATAGCTATAACAATGCGCTTTATATCGTTTTAGATTTCGAATGACGTTATTTTGCTTGGCAAAGCGAGGAGGCTAACGTTTGCCCGTTGATCGAAATGAAGTGATTTGTTTAACACTACACAACCCACGGTCTGTGAATCTAACCCACGATCTAGAGACCCAAAATGAAACACACTAACCAGTAGGTCATTCACGCACGCACCACACAAACACACACACTCACACACTTACACAGATAGATAGAAAGATAGACAGATAGATAGATAAATATTCGTGTGTATATGTATATAGTTATGTGTGTGTGAGAGCGTGTGTGTGTGTGAGCGTGTATGTGAGCGTGCGTCTGTGTATGTGTGTGTGTATACGCATGTACAGATATGCACTCTTTTTTACGGTTGCAATATGGCGCCTATATACTAAATAGGCAAGCATATAGGCAAATACAATATGGCTGCGATATTTTGTGGTTACGGTAAACTAGATGCTGTAAGTCCTGATGCCATCTCTTGCAGTTCGAATGACCTTGTTGCATTCAAGTTACCATTGTCTCATGATCTCTATTGGTGTTCACTATTGCTGAGTAACCAGATATATGATCGCTGCTGTTCCGGCCACGACAATCCTGGTCATTTTACGTACGTAGGACCATATTGCATAACGTTTCCTTCTGTTGCAGAAGACAGTAATATATGAAGAATTTTAGTCGCGGATGTCTATCATTTAGGCTACGTTGTAGAAGGACACTTTGTTAGCCAGTCACATAAGTTCGATAGTCAGAGATGGAAATTGCAGTCTTCTGTGAAGCTAGCTGACGTCAGTATTTACTGCATGTATCGTCCGAACCCGCTAATATGCATACGAATAAACAAATGAAGCTCATTTACACATACATACGCACTTTTATCCATATACACGAACACACACACAGACATGCACTGTATAAACAGACCCACAGATACATATATCAATCAAAAAGATGAATAAAAACACAATACACATGCACACAAGTACATGCGCTCATACACATTCATGGAACACACAACCGCAACGACACACGTTTTTGATTACGTGTAAAATAAACGCCCGTCATTCAAGGAAAACACTTGATTGTTGCTTTTATTAAGAAATAAAACACTTACATGTCATCTTGGTTTTTTATAGGTTTGGACAGAGCAGGGACAGTGACTGGGCAGGGAGAAATGTAGGGCAGCAAGCAGGGAGGCAAACAGGCAGGCAGGCAGGCTGTCGGGTAGGCAGGCAGGCATCAGTTTAATGAATGATGGAGAGCTGTTTCAAAGACCTGACTTTAATCATAATTGCACGTGTAAATATATGTATAGCGTCAAATACTACACAAACAATGCAATATACATTTATACAGACAAAAATGTACACACCCACCCTCATCTATTACACATAAATTTTCATCTATGCACATCCACAAGGAAACCCAAGAGAAAGAAAGAAAGTGGGAGAGATATTTATAAAGAAAATACATATACATGAAGTGAAAATAAAGGGCGAAGGAGAGACTGAAAGATATACAGGGAGAGAGAGAGGGGGGGAAAGAAACACATAGAGAGAGCGAGAGAGAGGTACAGAGAGAGAGGTACAGAGTGAGAGACAGGGGAGAGGAACACACGTACAGAAAGAGAGAGAAAAACAGAAAGAGATAGAAAGAGTAGGAGTTGTGTATGCGTATGTATATGTGGGTATTATCTATGAGTGCGTCTATATAGTTTGTGTGGTGAAGGCGGCGGGCTGGCGGAATCGTTAGCACGCCGGGTGAAATGCTTAGCGGCATTTCGTCTGTCTTTATGTTCTGAGTTCAAATTCCGCCGAGGTCGATTTTGCCTTTCATCTTTTCGGGGTCGATAAATTAAGTACCAGTTGCGCACTGGTGTCGATCTAATCGACTGACACCTCCCCCAAAAATTTCAGGCCTTGTGCCTAGAATAGAAAAGTATATACTTTGTGTGGTCACTCAGCAGATAAATGAGTGCGGGAGAGTGCCTGTATGTGCTGTATGTGCGCATGCGTCAGTGAATGTGATTATACGTGCGCGTGTGTTGTGTTGTGTTTATATATGTGCGTAGATATGTGTGTGTGTGTGTGTGTGTGTGTGTATGAGTGCTTGTGTGTCTGTGTGTGTGCGTGCACCTCTGAATATGTCTGCGTGAGAGTATGTATGTGTTAGTGCTAATGTGCGTGTGAATATACTTGTGCGTGTGTTTGGGTGTCTAAGTGTATGAGATTTTGTATCTGTATGTGTGTGTGTAAGTATATGTGTGTGCGTGTCTATAAATGCATGAATATCTATATGTATTTGCGTGTATGTATATGCAAGTCAGTGTGTGCACGCGCGCACGTGTGTGTGTGTCTGAGAGAGAGTGTGTGTCTGGGACTAGGTCTATACACCGTGGACAGCAAAACAAACCAGAGACGAAAACTTGTAGTCTTTGGTTAATCTATTTCCGGAAACCAAGCATTTAACTGCGATAATGTTTGTAAACATTAATACATATTTTAGCTCAACTTGTCAATCAAGGTGCCGACTCAACCCGTTGCACTCATGGCGTATATGTGCATATGCATATATAACTACGAGTGTGTGTATGCATATGTGTATGTGTGTGAAATGTTATGCACATGTGTGCATAAACACGAGCACTTACGCAACCGTGTGCAAAGGCACCTTGCGCGTTTACATGTATAGAGGTATAATTATACATACATATATATATATATATATATATATATATATATATATATGTATGTATATATATATATATATATATATATATATATATATATATATATATATATATATATATATATATATACATATATATACAGACATACTCACTCACACGGGGACACACATATATATACACATACATATATACATTAGGTTACATAAAGTTACAAATATATGCGCACATACATACACATGTGTGTGTGTATGCATGTATGTATCCATTAGATAAAAACTTAGTTTATAATATGCAAAAATGTCACTACGAATATATATATGTGTATGTCTGTGTGTATGTCTGTGTGTATGTATACCTGTATACATGTATACGTACACACACACTTTTAACTATAGGTGCATATGCATGTGCGTCTGTATAAGATATGAGTGTATGCTTGTGAGTGTATGTGTGTGTACATTTGTATGTGTGTGTATGTGTGTGTACATTTGTATGTGTGTGTACATTTGTATGTGTGTGTATGTGTGTGTGTGTGCGCGTATGTGTGCGTGTGTATATGTGTGTATGTGCATGTTTGTTTATTCTTGCATGAGAAATGACGATCTATAATTTATTTGACATACTTGTGTTACTAAACAGCTCTGATATTTTGCACCAATAATGGCGGTATTTGATGATGATGATCATGGTCGTGATGACGACGACGACGTAAATGACTGCAGCAGCGACAACAGACTTGACCGCTAAACCATGACCACAACGACGATGATGATAACGATGATGCAAGGATGATGGTATCGATGATGATGATGATGATGATGATGATGATGGAGCTAATCGTTTCTGTTTTAGCCACAAGAGCTGGAAGAGCCATCGAATACATTCAGAGTAACGTTATACAGCGCGTATGTATGACCAAGTTGTGTACGACGGGAAAGAAGATATACAATGCCATGTTGAGAGTTGGCCGTCATTTCCTTGAGTGTGAATGAATTAAAATTAAAATTACATGGCTTAAAATACGCAGAGATAAATAGCAGACTGATACAAAAACAGAGTAATGAGAGTAATTTAAAATGGAATGAAAAATAAAAAATATTCCCTTTGAAATTACTCTTAATCGTGGTTTGGGCTTTAACTGCTCTTTCTAGCATGTAACGTGTCCAGTTAAAGGTTACCTCTTTTATATGAAAAATATGTGGTCCATTGACTTTATTATACATGCTGGCCACCGGTGGAAAATTTCTCTAAATTTTCTACCCTTATTATTTTCAAAGTAAAACAAGGTATTTAGGTACGAAAAGACAAAATGGACTCGCGCGTCGAAGACAACGTTTGAGAGTCCAGCTGTTACCAACCGACCTGCAAAAATGATTTGTTATTAGTTGTCAAGAGTATGTGCCGGACATTGGCTCACTCTCTCCATCGAATTGACGTTGTCTGAACAGGTGTGCGATGTACCAACGTGTTCCGGGAAGCTAAGTGATCGCAGAACGACGTGAGGCGACGAGTTTTGATCAAGAACAGAACGCGACGCCCGGTCTAAGAACTGAAACAGCGATCTCGCGATCGTGAGTGCAACACCCTAAACACCAAACTATATGCTCACGCAGATATGTATGTGTGTGTGTATACATGTATGTATATATATGCATATATATATGGATGTATAAATAAATATATATATATTTATCTATATATATATAGTGAAGTATATATATATAATTATATATATATGTATGTATGTTGTGTCGAGGCCCTCAGGCGAAGAAGTAGGACTCCCAAGACATATACATAGCGGTAGTTTGACCGTGGTAGGAGTGTTGAGTAGCAGTCGAGTAGCAGTTGTGTAGCGATTGAGTAGAGATCATCCGAAGGTGCTAGATAGCAGTAGCTTGAGACATAACAGTATATATATATATCTATATGTATACATACATATATATACATATATATATACACATACATACACACATACATACACACATACATACATACATACATACATACATACATACATATATATTCATACATATATATATATATATACAGATACACATTCACACATATATACATAACGTCGGAGACTTTCCATTCCTCCCGAGCGTAAAACTAACACACTTGCTTGTTGTTCCGTTGTTCCCTCATCTAT
This sequence comes from Octopus bimaculoides, assembly GCF_046866305.1. Classification (NCBI taxonomy): domain Eukaryota; kingdom Metazoa; phylum Mollusca; class Cephalopoda; order Octopoda; family Octopodidae; genus Octopus; species Octopus bimaculoides. The sequence goes on from NC_142942.1 coordinate 49,155,612, forward strand.
CTTCGTGTTTCGCTTTCCCTAAATTCGAGTTATACATACACACACACACACATACACACACACACAGAGTGAGAGAGGGAGGAGAAAACAAGATTTTGAATCAGAGAAAGAGAAAGAGACAGTGAATTGCGTGGTCTTTTGGTTGGGGCACACACGATCACAAGATCGTGGCTTCGGCGGTACCTATTCTAAAATTGGGATTCTATAGAGAAGATTGGCATGACCCCCAAAGCAAGAAAAGACCGTGAGTTGGCTTCTCAGATTGAGGAATCGTTGAGAGAGCAACAAACTTCTATTTCACGCTGTTCCAATCTTACTCAGCCGCGGCAGCCTGCCGTTCGCGTCACGGGGAATGTTGGTCGGCCTGCCTACACGACAGGATAGCATCGTTTGAAAGCTAAATCAACGCGCGGAGGCCCGTGGCGAGCAGCGGTATATAATAACATCCAGTAGTCTGGTCGATACAGTGTTACAGTAACACATACACGCAAACACACACATACACACACACACACACACACACACACACAGACACACACATACACACACACACACACCTACGCACGCACGTATACACATGCACATTCGCAAATACACACATGCACATTCGCACATACACACATGCACAATCACGCATACACACATGCACATTCTCATATACACACATGTATTCATGTATAAAGGTTTATATCTTATTCCAATGTCTGAATGCCTTTAAAAATTCTTAAGGACCTGATTTTGCACACGCTACAAAAGTAACGCCGAAACTAAATTTAACCCTATGAATTCTCAGCAACAGAATGTTTTGGGTGCCCTAATATGATAAAAATTGAAATCTCTCAGTGGTTCTCAACCGGGGTACATAGGGGATTTTGTTAAAATTTAGCTGCAGTAAATTGATTATAATACTGTAATATACAAAATATTTTAAGAATTTATTCTAGAAGTTAGGATTCCTGTTTCTGTATCTATCTATCTATCTATCTATCTATCTATCTATCTATCTATCTATCTATCTATCTATCTATCTATCTAAACACAAACACACACAGATATATGTTCAATCGCCATATCGCGCTTCACCTATCGCGGTTTATTATTTAAGTTCACGTCGATTCCTCTGTTGTGTTGTTTTGCCTTTATAATAAAATAAATATATACAAATTATAAAAGCAATTTTAAAAATATGCAGTACACTATTGTTTCTACTTCGCGGATTTTCACCTGTCAACAGGGGTGGTGCTACTGAACGCAACACCCGCGATAGTCGAAGGAACACTGGGTGCGTGTATCTCTCTCTCTCTCTCTCTCTCTCTCTCTCTCTCTATATATATATATATATATATATATATATATATATATATATATATATATATGTATATATATATATATATATATATATATATATATATATATATATATATATATATATATATATATATATATATGTATGTATATCTGTTTCTATATATGTCTCTCTCTGAATGCATGTGTCTGTTTGTGTATGTCTATTTACGTACGTATGTATTTGTTAAATTAAAGGGAAAAAGAGACAAGTATGTAGAGGTGGCGACGTATAACACGCAGATAGAAATTATCATATAACATGTCATAAACTAAATAATAGCAGGATTGTTAACAATCATAAAAGGTTCCAATTTACTGTACATAGTTTTTCACACAATATATTTACATATGATTAAAGTCGCTTGCAACTGAGGTGAAAAGTCTCGTACGAAAAATGTATCTGTATATTTTTATATGTGTCTGTTCACAAACACACATATACACACACGCGCACACACAATGATACACACTTTCACATATGCGCACACACATTCACACGCACATATAACTTGCCTATCAAAATTTCTCCCTCTCTCATTCTTTTCTCTTTCTATGGCTTTGAATTTACACATAAACACACAAACACACACACACACACACACACATGCACACATCTACACGCACATATACGTTGTTTATCGCATTTTCTTTCTCCGTCTTTCTTTTCCCTTTCTATCCCTTTCTATTTAAACGCTCTCACACACACACACACACACACACATGTACATACATATATATGTGCGAATATATATATATATATATATATATATATATATATATATATATATATATATATATATATATATATATATATATATATATATATATACATATATATATGTATATATATATATATATATATATATATATATATATATATATACATATATATATATATATGTATATATATATATATATATATATATATATATATATATATATATATATATATATATATACATATATATACATATACATATACATATACATATATATACATGTATATATATATATATATATATATATATTATTATTATTATTATTACTATTATTATTATTATTATTATCAACACCATCATCAACATCATCGTCGTCATCATCATTGTTTTTTGTTACAGGTGTTTGTGCGTGTGTACATACGATAAATATCTGAATGTGTGTGTGCATGTGTGTGCATGTGTATGTGTGTGTGTGTGTGTGTGTGTGTGTGTGTGTGTGTGTGTGTGAGTAACGCATGCGCTTGTGTGCCAGTAATTTTTTTGTTTTGTTCTTTTCGGGTGTCGAGCAATGAAACGTCGTGTATATGTGTATATATCAGTGAGCGTGCATATCCGATACACATATGTACGTGTGTATGCGTATACCTGTGTGCATGTGTATGCGTGTGCGCGCTTTTGTGCGTGTTTATGTGTGTAGGTATTTAATTTCTTTACTAATCTCTTGCTGAATACTTTTTTCCTATTGTTCTCTTGTCGATTGAAGCGAAAGTGTTTTTGTCATTTTCTAAAAACAATTTTGGTTCTATACGTCACCCCATATCCGTACTTTTGACTTAACCTCCGAACTTAAAGGGCCACACTTCCTGTTCAAACCTTCACACATCAAATCCTTATCTCTGTTTAAACTAGACACGTTCTTCATTTCAATACAATGCAACACAAATTGTTGTAGCTTGAATATTTTTTTTTCTTTATGTGTATGTTTATATTAAATATGCTGCATGTGTATATGTGTATATTTAAGCATATATGAGTAAGTATCTCGCTTTCTGCCTGACCTGACACTCTCTCCGTCTGTCGTTTTCCAACCACATATATATATATATATATATATATATATATATATATATATATATATATATATATATATATGTGTGTGTGTAAAGTGTATATGTATGATATCCATGTGTAATATATAAGATATATGGAGGCGCAATGGCCCAGTGGTTAGGGCAGCGGACTTGCGGTCGTAGGATTCCCAGACCGGGTGTTGTGAGTGTTTATTGAGCGAAAACATCCTTAAAGCTCCACGAGGCTCCGGCAGGGGGTGGTAGCGAACCCTGCTGTACTCTTTTACCAAAACTTTCTTTCACTCTTTCTTCCTGTTTTTTTTTTTTTTTGTACCTGTATTTCAAAAGGTCAGCCTTGTCACACTCTAAGTCATGCTGAATCTCCCCAAGAACTACGTTAAAGGAACTCGTGTCTGTGGGGAGCTCAGCGACTTGCACCTTAATTTCACAAGCAGGCTGTTCCGTTGATCGGATCATCTGGAACCAGAGTGCCGCGATAGGATACATATTCATATCGTGTACTTCCTCACAGTTTCCTATACCAAAATCTATCACACAATTTTTGTTAGCCCGGAGCTTCACTAATGCCCAATGTGCCGTGCACGTAGTTGCACTCATGCTTATCAATGTCTCAACCCTGAATGTGCCTATATTATCAACATAGAACCACATGGATTCTCTAATATCATAATACATATTATTATTGTTCCAGAATTTGGTTCAATACACGCCAATGCAGCAAATAGTTACCATTTCTTTATCTATTAAGTTAAACAGTGGAGAGGTTTATAAAAGCCAATTTTGCTTTTCCTTCTTTCGCATTCGATGAAATGCTATACCAGTCAAGTATTGGGTGGATGGTATTAACTAACTCATCCCTTCCAAAATGGCAACCTTGTTCCAAAATCAGAATCCATTATGCAAATACGATTTTGCTTCCACTATAGGTGGAAGGCCTGAAATATTTGTGCGTCTGGGGGAGGGATATATGTGCGAAGAACTAATTGACTGTATCAACCCTAGTATTTATTTTATCGACCCGAAAAGCCAAAGTCATCATCCACAGCGGAATTTCAGCTCACAATGTAAAACCGGAAGAGCCATCGCTAAGTATTTTGTCTGCCAGTTGGCCGAGTTCAAAACGTTACATATGAAGAAAAGAAACGGATAGCAATTGTTTATTTTTTCCCAGCATAGTAAACAATGGAACAAAACACAACGACTTAACTTTCTACCCAGAATTTTTGGCTTTCTCAAAAACATTAAAATAAGCCAAGAGTTTGAAATTCCGACTATTGCTCATCATTCTTTATGACATCCAGTGTTTTGGTATTTGAGGCATTATAAATATCTGGTTAATTAATGCAATATGGCATTTTTAATGAATCCTGCTCAATGTGATCGCGTACATACCTCAATATATTTGTAAAATTCAAGATTCGTTAGTTTCTCTCAACAGTAACGATGTACAGTCATAATACCACCCACCGTCCTTCTCCACTTACTTTTAGTTGTTGTTGTCATTCTTCTTTTTCTTGTTGTTGCTGTTGTTTTTGTTGTTGCTGTTGTTGTTGTTGTTGTTCTTCTTCTTCTTCTTCTTCTTCTTCTTCTTCTTCTTCTTCTTCTTCTTCTTCTTCTTCTTCTTCTTCTTCTCCTCCTCCTTTCTTCTCTCTTTCTTCTTTCCCTTCTGCTGCATCTCTTTTATCTTCTATCTTTTACTTCTCTCAGTCATTGTACTGTGGCGAAGCTGCAGCACTGCCTTGAAGCGTTTAAACGAACAAAAACAGTCCAGACTCACCCGAAACTATCTTTAATTACAACACATAACTCAAGAAACACAAAAAAACATTCGACATTATCCATTAGAACACACCATTGCGGAGTCAAGACCTAGGAATGAATACGAGAATTCAAACATACAATGTAAAATCGATAAAAAAAATTGCTTAAGAAGGCAAAACTATCAGCGACAGACTCTGCTCCAACAGTTAAAAAGTGTAGCCAATCTAAATGTGGAACATGCACCAACATAATTGCAGACACATCATGTAACTTTGAATGCTACGAAAAACCACTTACTTGCTCTTCAAAAATTTTAATATATCCATTCAGAAGTAATGGATGCAGCGATGATTACACTGGACAAACTAAACTCACTCACATTAAGACTGAGATTAACGATTCATCGACAACAAATATGTGACCACAGTACTAGACAAATCCCACTCAGTAAACATTTGGACATATGCGCAGCAACGAAATCTGCCAAATTCCCAGTCTTCCCACTTTATCAATGTGCAGTCAATACCACAGACGAAACCTGAATGGATAAAGAAAATTCGTTTATGACAAAATATGAACCATGACTGAATAGGTTATAAAATATACCAGTAAGATACGATACACCATTCACAATCGATGCTGTTCTCGATTATATAAAAATCTAAATTGATTTGTACATTTCTTTTAAGTTTATTATTTCGCAAATTTCAGTTATGTTCATTTTATTTCCACAGATTTTCATTAAGTCCTCTTCGCCTTATTTTGTGCGTGTTTCGGGGTGGGGATCGTTAGTTTGTTTCATTTAATACACTCGCAAACGTGCAGAGACGCACACACACGCCTACATATCCAACAACTGGTATATATATATCTCTCTATCTATCTATCTATCTATCTATCTATCTATCTATCTATCTATCTATCTATCTATCTATCTATCTATATTTCTGTGTTTATTTGTATTTCTTCTGTAAACAACATATTTAAACGGATGTTGTGAAAATTTACGAACTAAATAATTATTTTTATTCCCTTGCGATTTCCAACAATTTCTAACTGCAGTTATTATAATAAATTTTCACTCTAGACAGTTTGATACTAACATTATTTTTCAATCAGTCTCACCACATTTTTCTTAGAAATACTGAATCATTCGCTAAAATAGTATATTTAACACAAAAATGTCACCATAACTGGGTTAAATAAGATTATAGTTGACTACAGCCATGCTGGGGCACCGTCTCGAAGAGTTCTAATCGAATGAATCAACACCAAGACTTATTGTCTAAGCCGAGTACTTACACTATCGGTCTTTTTTGCCGACCAGATACGTTACTGGGACGAAAACACACCAACATCGTTTGTCAAGCGGTGTTCGGGAAATAATCACAGACACAGACAAACACATACATATATAGATATAGATGTATATAAGTGCATGTGTGTGTGTGTGTGTGTGTGTGTGTGTGTCTGTGTGTGTGTGTGTGTGCGTGTGTGTGTGCGTGCGTGCATGCTTGCGTGCGTGCGTGCGTGTCTGTGTGTGTGTGTGTGTGTGTGTGTGTGTGAGCAGACATTTGTCGAAAGTGCCACGCAGTGGGACTGAAACGGGATCCATGTGGTTGACAAGCAAATTTCTTAGCAATGTGCGTGTACACACGCACACGCTACACACACACACGCACAGACACACACGGACAACACACACTCACGCACACAGACATATATATATATATATACATATAAACACCTCCATATACATACATATGTATATCTATCTATCTGTAAATGATTACACACAGATACGTTTATATATACACATATATGTGTGTGTGTATATATGTATGTATATGTGCAAATATATGTACATCTCTCTCTCTCCCTCTCTCTCTTTATATATATATATATATATATATATATATATATATATATATATATATATATATATATATATATATATATATATATATATATATTTATATACACAGACACACTACAGACTGTGTCTAGAAGGTTGCTATAAAGAATGCTTATATTGTGATGGTACGTTGTGTTTATTTATTGTCGTTATTACACAAATTAGTGAAACTTGATCTCATAATTGCCATTAGCCCGCAGACACACATGGCATGGCTTTCAATCTTCTTAATGTTTTTCATGTATAATGCATCCATAATTATGTAGAAGTGTGTAGCTTTGTCAGCTATGCGTATGTACAATTTCTCTTCTCCTTTCGACGAGGAGCAGTTCTGCGCTTGATGAAATGAACTGGTGGATCTCTGATGATCGTCTTTGTTTGATCAACTGAATTATCTGCTCCTGAATTTCCTGCAGATGGATGAGCTTCCCAGAAGCTCTTGTATGTAACCGTAACTCAATTTCTCAGTAAAAAAAATCAAAGAGAAGTACGTGAGGAATATATATACCATTGAAATTGCAAGTACAATTTCTTCTGGTAGGCTTCTATGCAGTTTCCATCTACCCAATATTCTTCACAACGTATAAATCCAGGTGAAAATATAGAAAATGATAAATAGATAGATAGATAGATAGATAGATAGATAGATAGATAGATAGATAGATAGATAGATAGATAGATAGACAGATAGATATACAATACAATATACAATTATGATTTCTTTTGGAAGCTTTATTTTATTTTATTTGGCTTATTTTCAGGAATTTTCTTATTTTTTGTTCCTTGCGTTTTGGTTATAACTATCAGCAA
>NC_142942.1:49165754-49178254 GCF_046866305.1 Octopus bimaculoides
AACGTCATAACCCAGCCATACAATAGACAAAGAAGACAGTATTTTTGTTAATTCTGTTTTATGTATTACAGCATATGGAATTTCAGAGTGTACAAAATACACACGGGGTAGCCGCCATGTCTGATTAGCAACAGTTCTTATACAAAAAAGACAAAGAGCAACAAAACACATAGATAATGGAAAAGAATGCATTAAAACAACTCAAACAATCACATCTATTTCTTTTCCTTCTTCTTCTTCTTCTTCTTCTTCTTCTTCTTCTTCTTCTTCTTCTTCTTCTTCTTCTTCTTCTTCTTCTTCTTCCTATTCAGCTATTTAACTATCATTTTCATCGTAAATTCTAGATAATCGTTCTTTTCTTCCTTTATTCAAATTTTTAAAATCTTGTTCTCTTTCTTCCTTTATGTCTCTTTATATGTTGCTGATCCTACTATTATCGTTGTTGTTCATCTTGTTCTTGTTCTTGTTTTCACTACTTTATATCTTGAACAGAAGAAACATTCATAGTAAAAAAAAAAAAATATATATAAATAAAACAAATATATGGATAAAGACAAAAAATAAAATATACAGCAACAACAGAAACAAGAAGGACAACAATAGTGGCTCAGTTTAATAAGATTGTTTATTGGAAGATAAGGGGGAACGGGGTGCTATTTTTTTATATTTGTTTTTCTCCTTTCTACATATATACGTGTTATATACAAGGTAACGGTAAAGTAGTTCGAACATAGGACAGTGTATTCATACATACATACATACATACATACATACATACATGCATGCATACATACATGTACACACATACAGATATATATATATATACATATACATATATATGCATATATATGCAGATATATATACATACACACATACGCATGTACAATGCCTTTGCATGCATGTTCTCAAATATACACACGCATACAGTCAGAGGTGTATACACTCATATTCCGGAAGATACACGCGTGAATACAAACGCACATACACGTATATATATATATATATATATATATATATATATATATATATATATATATATATACATGTGTATGTGCGTATATATATATATATATATATATATATATATATATATATATATATATATATATATATATAAATAGGGAGAATTCACAGCAAAATCAAAAGACGAAGACAGGTGGTGTAGAAAACAAACAGACGTATTAGTTTAACGCTTGGAAAGTGAAAACGTCTTTAACGTTTCGAGCCTACGCTCTTCCACAGAAAAGAAAAAAGAAAGAAACAAAGAGACAAAATAAAAAAATGTGTAGTGGCTAGCGATCTATCAAGGCGAATGGTATATATATATATATATATATATATATATGTATATATATATATATATATATATATATATATATATATGTATGTATACACATATATATATACATCCACATGCAAACTTACATGACATACAAAAACACACTCGCACACACACAGAAATATACATACAGACATGCACGCACACACACGAACATGCACACACACACACACATTAAGATATTAATGCATTTTCTTAACATGAAACTAATGGTAATCTTAATATACAAATAAAGAGTTTCTATCCTCCACTGTAGTGCTGAGCACTCATTCTCATTGTCAACCCCGGTAGTGGGTGAATATATTCCTAAGTCCACCATTTCGTCAATCGCAGCAGCTTCTAAGCTTCACCACTAATTCAGTTTTCTGTTTTAAAGAGGGCACCTCCTCAGCTACACTTTAGCATAAATAGTTTGAGATTTGGTTCAGTAGAAAAAAAGTTACATCAAAATATGTCAAGCTTCAAGTGGGCAGTAAAGCAGATATTCAACTTCAATTAACATAAATTTCTTCATTTAAAATTAAAAGTATACTCGTCTTAGGCTTAAATGATAGAAAAATGCATGAGGAATTCAGAATCGTTAGTCGCATTGAACAAAAATGAGTAGAAAAAGAGTTGTGGGTTTAAATTCCGTCGAGGTCGACTTTACTTTTCAACCTTTCGAGGTCGATAAATTAAGTACTAGTGAAACACCGGAGATTTTTCTTGTCGACTGAACCACTCACCGAAATTTCAAGTCTTGTGACTTTAGTAGAATCGATTAGTATGATTATTATTATTATTATTTTATTATTATTATTATTATTATTATTATTAGTAGTAGTAGTAGTAGTAGTAGTAGTAGTAGTAGTAGTAGTAGTTGCATCAGCATCAGCAGCAGCAGTAGCTGCAGTAGTAGTAGTAGTAGTAGTAGTAGTAGTAGTTGCATCAGCATCAGCAGCAGCAGTAGCTGCAGTAGTAGTAGTAGTAGTAGTAGTAGTAGTAGTAGTAGTAATAGTAGTGTCGGTAATATTATTTTTAAGGTGGCGAGCAGGCAGAATATTTGGATCGCCGGAGAAAATGCTCAGTGGCATTTCATCCGGCTATACGCTCTGAATTAAAATTTTGCTCAGGCAAACTTCCTTCATCCATTCGTTGTTGATAAAATAAATAGCAGTCGACAACATGGACGGGGTAATCGACTTTTACATCCCAACCAAAACAAATTTTGGTGTCTTTTGCCTATCATAGAAAAGATTCTTATTATTATTATTATTATTATTATTATTATTATTATTATTATTATTATTATTATTATTATTATTATTATTATTATTATTATTATTATTATTATTATTATTGTTGTTGTCATTGTTTATCTTGTCATTTTTGTTTTGCTTCCTTAATGAATATATTTGCATAAAAAGGCATGAAAAAGAAAGAAAACTGTGAGAAAAAAATGGCGACTACAACAAGTATAAAACAGCTTTTTTTTCACCATCGCCACCGTCGTCGCGCCAAAATACGACCATCTGACTCCAAACGTCAGCTACTACTCGTCTGACAAAATGAAAGCGTAAAAGAAAACAAACAAAAAACAAAATAAATCGACAAGACTTAAACAATATCACTAGCATTAGCAACAAGAAGAACGACTTTATAAAATAAACAAAGCAAATCTAATGGCGAACCAACAAAGGGAAAAAAAAGAAATAAGAGGAAATCTCTCACGAACACGTAGTGAGATTCATAAGAAAATACACATACGTATTTACTCATGCACACAAACTCATACACAAACAATGTATATGTATTTATGTATAGGTATACACACATGAATATATACAAACGTATGTATTTGTGTGTGTATATATGTATATATATATATATATATATATATATATATATATATATATTACATTATATATGTATGTATGTATATGTCAATGTATGTGTGAATACAATGCATAAATGTAGTATATACATGATATATATTATAGATTCGATATAAATATACACTATATACACACATACTATATGTACACAAACATAAAAATATAATATCAACATACGCATACACACTATCAAACGCATATTTATACACATAAATATATGTGCGAGTGCGTGTGTGTATTTATATACCTATACGAATACCTTATTATATATATATATATATATATATATATATATATATATATATATATATATATATATATATATATATATATATATATATATATATATATATATATATATATACATGCACATATATGTGAGTATCAATCCAACCACCATATATACATATATGCGTGTGTGTATATAATTTTTGCGTATGTGATTTAGACGTGTATGTTTTAGATGCTCCAAACCTTTAGCCAGAGGGTGGGATCTTCGGACGGGAGAAATGTGACAAATGTCCAAGTCTTTGACCAAGTTTGTGGAGTATATTACTACGATGATAACACAATCTATGCAAATGGCATACCGTATATAAGAAGTTGTTTCACCCATTTACCCTTTTACACCATTAGGCTCTGCTACGTGAACATAGAATCAGTTAATATTTAAACAAATCGTGTACGTGTTTATGTTGGGTGAATGCGTAACATTAAGGTCATAGTCGTCGTTGTTATTGTTGCTGCTGTTTCGTACCAAATTAGAATTGATTGACCTGTAAATCTGTGAGAATTCCATTTTATTTTCAGACAGTATATTTCAAACTGCATTAGTTATTTGTCCTTCATCGCTTAATATGGTAGTGTGTGATATAAAAGAGAATTTGTTATTGCTAGTAAGACTACTAACCTCGTACTTGTTTCCTTGTTGGCTCATCACATTTATGATTAACCATACCGTATTATCCGTATTTCCTGTCCAAAAACAAGTTTATGCTTTCATGAAGCACATTGAAATGGATTTTAGAGTATTTTAGTTGGGGACAATTTGGTGTTCCCAGTTTAAGCACATGACCTGAAATTTTGCTTACGAAATGTCTTGATAACGTGGACGCTATTATTTGGTTGGTTGTTTATTTCGTCTACATTGAAAGGATGAAAGACAAAGTAGAATTTGAACTCAGAACGGAAAGAGAGGCAAGAAATGTTTTGCCGTGTAAGTATGGCCGCTACACTAGCAATGTGCACCAAAGAAGAACAAAGAGAAGCGATCTGATTGTGTCGGGTGCTGAAATTCATCGGAAGCTTTTAGCACACTACGGTGACAGTGTACTACCGCATAGAAGTGTGTATGAATGGATCGAGAAGTTTACAAGTGACCGTAAAAGCGTGAGGCACGAAGAGGGAGCAGGATGCCCGTCAACATTCACCACTGGAAGATTCAGCAAGTTCGAGAGATGCTAATGGTGAAGCGACGAGTTGTCAACGGTACGATAGCTCGGTCTCTGCAGATTAGTCATGGTTCTGTCTATCAAATCATCCACGATGACTTCCGCTTTCATAAAGTCTGTGTAAGATGGCGGTCAAGAGAGTTTACTACAGAGCACAAGCGCAAACGTCTTGAGGTCTGCCAACGTTTACTTCGTCACTAGAACAATGAGGGCGAGAAATTTTTGAGCAAAATAGTTACAGGGGGTATTATGATGTAGAATCCAAAAGACAGAATATGGACTGGGAACATCCTGACTCGGCAGCAACGAAGAAATTCGAGTCTAATTCTTCCGCGGGAATGGTTATGCTAGCTCATTTTTGGGTAGTCTCTACTGGAAGACTACCCGGACAAGGGGTGGGTGTACAATGAAAAGCAGATGCTCTGTTCCAAAATGCAAGGATATGCAACCAATACAGGATGTAAAAAACATTACCGTAATACCGACTTCCTTCGTCAGGGTAGGAAGATCGGCAAATAGTAACGTGTGCCCTATATTGAGTATCTCTGAATCTTTGCTGCTGACTACACGCACACACATATACGCACACACACATACGCACACACACATACGCACACATAGATACACACACACATATATAAATATATATGCACATACACATTACACACATATGCACATATATATATATATATATCCATGGGTGTGCGTGTGTACATCTGTGTATATTTATATGTGTCTGTATGTGTATATACGCACGTACCACATGCTGCAAATAAACATTCAAACTACACTTGTCAACCGATACAGCCAAAGAAGCATTTATAAATCCGATATTTTTCTCTCTAAGAAATAGTCGAAACATTAATTCACTTAAGACACGGTTTACAATGAATTGTAAAGGACAAGTTATTTTGTCATTTCTCTGTTAGAAAAAAGTGGGGGAAAGAACACATTAACAATTGTCCTATTGTGGTTTAGCAATACACACAATTGATGTAAGCAGAGCTGTTGTAACCGCTGTCTCGTCGAAATAATGAGGCAAGACACTTTTTATTTATATTTAACACGATCTGTGTTACTATTACAATCTGAACTGTCTTGGAGAGGCTAACAAAGAGCACATTCTTTGATGACGTCAATAATAAACATTTACTCTGTAAATATGTCAGTTAATTAGTGGCAATATAATTTGTGTCGTATGGATATGATACATATGTATAGGTATGTGCGTATGCATGAATATATATATATATATATATATATATATATATATATATATATATATATATATATATACATATGCATATATATATATATATATATATATATATATATATATATATATATATATATATATATATATATTTATTTATTTACATATACATATATACATATACTCATAATATATATATTTATATAAATGTATATATATGTATGTATATATATATATATATATATATATATATATATATATATATATATATATATATATATATATATATATATATATATATATAAACATGTATATATTTTTATACATACAATCAAAGATGCGTACGTGCATACATATATACGCACATACATAAATACATACGTACAAACATACATGGATACATACATAAATACATGCGTAGAAACATATGCATATATATATATGCATATGTACACACATACATACATATATATATATACATGCACACATACATACACACATATGTATAAACATACATACATACATGCATGCATGCATACATACATATATGTATACTTAAGTATACATACATTCATACGTATAAACATACATACATACATTACGGTCAACTTCTTTTGTATTTCAAATGAAGCGCAGAATTTTCACTTCGCTATTAAACCTCTGAATTTTTTAATCTCTAATCTTTTTTTTTTTGACACCTAAACATTAAGCATTGTTTCTTTGTTCTTTTACTTGTTTCAGTCATTTGACTGCGGCCATGCTGTAGCACCGCCTTTAGTCGAGCAAATCGACCCCAGGACTTATTCTTTGTAAGCTTAGTACTTATTTTATCAGCTTTGCTGATTAGTTGCTCGAAATTAATCACTTGAGCATATTCCTTACTACCTGACGATATAGGCATCTTTGATCGTGAGCAGAAGTAGTGGGGGAGCATCATAGCCATATGTTGAGAAAAATCCTTTGGTGGGATTGAATGATTCATCCCTTGGAAACATGGGTGTTTCGTTCATCACCCTTAAGCAACCTTTATTCAGGGAGCTCTGGAGAGTGACGAGTTACACGACCTGAAAAAAATTCTAACTGGGCCCCACCTGTAAGAACATGAACTCAGAACGTAACAGCAGACGAAATGCCGCTAAGCATTTCGCCCGGCGTGCTAACGTTTCTGCCAGCTCGCCGTCTTTGTGGTATTCTGGACAGGACGCAGTTAAAGTTAACGTAAAATTCTTCTTTAACTTCAAAAATATAATACAGGTGTGGTGAATGATCTGGAATACATTAAATGCGTTAATTTCTATCAGATTTGATATCTAGTAACAACCATTTTACAGTATATCACATGAACCGCACAACTTCCGAAATATTATGTTTCATTATTTTAGATAAGATACCATTATTTATTATAGAGAAGTGTCAACTGCTGTAATGTGCGCCTACCTGAGACTGATTTCCTGTAGGAGTCAGCTTACCTGTGTAATTAATTATTTGGCGACAAAAATATGTCACAAACTTTGCCCTCTGGATCACACAGTATAATCTGTCTTTGTCATATATAATTATTTTGGTTCTAGCTTTAGGGATTGTCGGCTTACACAGCACTTACCAGAAGAAAGTATTTGCAGTTTTAGCTTTTAGTTCTAATCGGTGCGACTTCAAATCTTATAGAAGAATCGTTCATTTTATTCTCAGACCATGGACGAGACAATATATAAAGTTAACATTCGAGTTGGAGAAACACTGTGAGCTGGTAGAATGGTTAGCTCGAGGATAAAATGTTTAGCAGTATTTCTTCTGACTTTGCGGTCTAAGTTCAAATACTACCGAGGTCGACTTTGCTTTTGTCGCTAAAATAAGTAGCAGTTGAGTATTGAGTCCCCTCCCACAAAATTTCGACTACACCCCTCCTCCAAATTTTTAGACCATGTGCCTGTAGAAGAAAAGATTGTTCGTGCTGGCAAAAACGGTGAACAGACAGATTCATTAAAATGTCCGAGCAAAAGAATAGCAATATAACTTTGGGCCCTGTACGTTCTGAGTTCAAATGACACCGAAGTCAAACTTGCTTTACATTCCTTTTGGATCAATGTGATGACGTACCAGCAGGAGTGACTCACAAGAAATGCAGACTCGTTTCACGTTTGCTGAGGCTTTTCAATGCCATGCACTCGATTGTCGTCTGCTAACACGAAAAGCGTTATTCAATAAATAGGAAACATTCATTTTTATATTCATTGATATTGCGGAAAGTATGTCGGGCAGTAAAAAAGTTTGGTGTACGCAATACAAAACAACATTAACTGAAAATCCCTATCTACGTATCATATTATAATTAAATACATCGTTGAAAGACATATAAGTATATAGATCGTTGAAAGGCATAATTATATATATCGTTGAAAGTTATAAATGAAGATATTTCGTTTTAACGGGTGACAAGAGAATGCATTGTTCTTCATATTTAATTTGGTCTTAAAGTTCTATAAATATAAACACTGTAGTTTCCTGTAGTTGCAACAGTCCCGAACACAATAGCTCGAAATTCCAGCATCAGGTCACTATACAGCGCAACACTAATGTAGTTCACGAAGATGTTAACAGGAAATACAGTTTGGCAAATGTGATTCCACAAGAAAACACTTCGTAAATAATGGAACCATCTTTCATTATAGAATATGTCACTATCTATATAGATCAAAGTAAGCGCTACTGAGAATTGACTTTCATACTCTATGACTGTCTTGTCGCTTTCTTAATGTCTTTGAGAAACACATTAACATCAATTCTTTCTATTTCCTTTTCCATATAAACCTCAAGCATAATGTGTATCTAAGAATCATTTATCAAAGCAGTTGCCGCCCTTAATGCTGGCCCTATCTTCACACATACCCATTACAAGTTTCATGTTATCGACTTCTTACAACTGATGGTTTTCTTTTCAACTTTTCCTACGACGTCGTTATTGCAGATGAGAAAAGTTTTAAACACCACAGTATTTCATTTCCTGTGCTGGAGATAAATCAGAGATGTTGGCGCATCATAAGAATCTATACAGTAAAATTAAAAGTAAATGGATTTCGTATCAATTTTATTTTAGTTGTGCCATCAATGAAACTGTTTAATCTTTGAATAATATGTAAGTGGTTGTAAAGTTAATCACTTAATCCTCGGGCAAAAATCAGTTTAACACATTATTTGGTAACGTTGGCCTTTTTAATTACAAACGTAATCTATGCAAATAATTTCTGCATAATTTTTGCTTTGAGAAAAATGAAAGAAACTACAAACCATGACGCAGCTAACAGGTTATTAAATACTCTCATGTACTTGATTGGGCGACGCTTTATCAAAAAGAATGAAAAAGAAATGGCAAATCCGGACGAGATTTCAAACGATATAATGTAAAGGGAAGACTGTCACTGGCAAGCGATTAGGATCTGGTAAGATGATTTCACTAATTGTTTTAGGTGCCTAGGTGGACGTAGAAACCTTGGTTCTCCCATCATTGATACAAAGGAATATCGAAGATTTGACAGCAGAATGAGAGAGAGAGAGTGAGTGAGTGAGTGAATGAGTGAGTGAGTGAGTGACAGAGAAACAAAGGGATGATACTCATTTAAGTTCAGGAAACTGCATCAACGTATAACTTCTCAACGTGCCACCAGGTCCCAGGTCCAGACATGGAATCCACGAGTTCAAGATTGTGAGCTAAACACCCTACCCACTTGGCCTCGAACTTTCATGAAAAGGGTGTAAGTATATCCAGGTATCCACTAGTTGTATGCCCAGGTACCCACTAGTTGTAATTTCCTCAAGCGTAACGAGGTTGTCAGCCAAACCGTGAGAAGGGCTTCGTTTAAATAATTCGTTTAAATAATACATCAAACCTGGTTATAAGATGTCATTTAGCAACAGATCAAACCTGGGAATAGTCGTCATTTAGTACCGGATCAAAACTGGAAACGGTTGTCATATAGTACCGGATCAACTCTGGTAATAATTGTTATTAGTACCGGATCAACTCTGGTAATAGTTGTTATTAGTACCGGATCAAACATGGTAACAGTTGGCATCCAATAACGGATCAACCCTGGTTGTAGTCGTCACTTTGTACCGGATGAAACCTGGTAATAGTTGTCATTTTATATCCGATCAAACCCAATGATCAATCATCTAACAATGAAAACTCACCGTCTTTTAGTAGTGAGAAAACTCACCATCCAAAGATGGTGAAGTACTTTCACCATCTTTGGATGCGTAAAATAATTTTTTGTGGACGTTTTAAGCTGCTGTATTCTAACAGGTTCGGTGACCCAGAATTTTGTCCCTCGTTGACTTTAGCTCTTTCTCTGGAGTAACTTATAACGCAGTCATCTGGCATATAATTTTATAGGAAGGTGTTTTGTTCATGTAGTAACGTTATCACTCTATTTACTGACTGTAGCGCGGTATTTGACTGTGATTTAAGACTGCGCAGGAGTGGCTACAAGCACACTATAGCGACGACATTGTATCTTACTGTAAAAATTTTTTCTGAAGGATAACAGCCTTATTGTATTAAAATTAGATAACAAACAGGTATTTTATCATCATAATCTTTTGAGTTAAACGTTGAACGGCCTCTCCCTATTGTTATTACAACTCATTATGTTTAGCTAAAACACAGCTCGACTTTCAGTGCATGAACTTAAATAATACCTCGTAAACTAAGAACGTGATTGATGTTACCCTCAGATATTATTGTTACACTCTAGGCAATGAAAGAGAATATGCGTTTGTTCATTGGTCTTCCACAGTTAATTTCTTCTGTTGCTCGTTTAAGTTATTGGACGGTGTCCATGCGGAGGCCCCACCATAAAGTGTTTAGTCGGAAAAGTCGACCCCTGTAATTTTTCTTTTACATCGGGGTAATTGTGGTGTTGTTTGTGTCTGTGTTTCTTCTTCACCATCGCTTGAAATGTAGTGTTGGATAGTGTTGGTTTGTCCCCGTGAATTAGTGGCTCGACAATAAGAGACCGATAGGATAAGTACCACGCTTAAAGAGAAAAAAAACCGTACATGGCTCGATTTGCTTGATTAACATTCTGAAAGCGGTACCTCAAGATGGCCGCAGACGAGTGGCTGGAACGGGTAAAAGATAACACACACACACACACATACATACATATATGTGTATGCATGTATGTATAAATATGTGTATACATATATATGCATATATAAATGTGTGTGTGTGTATATACTTCTGTGTATGTCTATCTACTTATGCTTCAAAAATATATTTATATACATACGTATAAATGTAAATATATGCATGCATACTCACGCACGCAGCACTTGTATAATATGTACGTCGGGATGTGACTCCTCCCTTAAAAATATAAAAAGAAAACGCCTTTAAAAGATCACAAAACAGTAATATAGGTAAACAATAGATCGTAAGTTCTAAATAAAAACCTGTTAATTGACAACGAGATTTCTCGCTTTGGGTTTTAACTTGGCAACATATCACGCTATAGCTCTTATTAGATAACACCCTTAACCAGTCTAAAAGGCATTTAATCCAAATCTAATTATTCGAGTACAGAATAAAGACTAGATTGTTGCAATCCTTTCATTTGTTATTTGTTTTATCTTTGTTTTCTCGTTTTGTTTTTCTATCTCTGTCTTTTTTTTTATCCTCTCTTCGTTTTGTTCTTGTTTCAACTTCATCTTTATAGGCCCCGTTCCAGTGGTTGTCATTTTAAGTCCTTATATTCTAAGGATTTCCCTTTCTGTCTGTCTGTGTTCTTCTTCTTTTTATTCCTGTTTTTTTTTTATCAGTAACTAACTGCCATATCTTATAATTCTTCGTCTTTCTACTTTGTGTTAAACAATGATAGCTTGCATAGCCCTCAGAAGCATTCTTTTCGAAACTCTTTCTTTTTTTATGTTCTCTTCTGCTTTGTTTTGTCAGCTAGACCTTTTACTTTAGATATTCAGACAAAAGGTTTAAGAAGTGTAATCCCTGAAAACCCTTCCATCAACCAGCACCACCCTTCCTGCTTAAAACACACATAATCACGACTTCTAACGATCTCTCAACTTGAACTTTTTGTCAAGATAACACGACACTGAATCATACTAAATGGTTAAAAACCTCAAGTGCAAAAAAGCACAAATATAGATACGTACATACATATAGACGTACACATACATTTATAGACATGTACATATATATATACATACATACATAAATACATATATATATATATACATACACACACGGATATATATTTTTGAAAGGAAAAAAAGAAGACGAGAGTGTGGTGGGAGCATAGCGAAAGAGGAGTTTTGTAAATTTTATCGCTATTTAAAAAACGTGAACACTTATGCGACAAGTAGCAGAGTTAAATAGTCCAGCTTAAAAAGTCAAACCCGATAACAACACTTTTCAGGTGTCTTCAAATTGATGCGCAAATTACAACGGACGCCATTTTGAAAATTTTTCTTCAACTCGAGCCTTCAGCAGGCTGAGCTGTGATTATTTAATTGACGAACCGAAAAGAAAACAAATGTGAAGAATTAAAATGATTATAGGGTAATGCACATTCACGCGCAGCAGCACACACACACACGTGCGCGCGCGC
>NC_142942.1:49180754-49183254 GCF_046866305.1 Octopus bimaculoides
AAACAACGAATGGGATCCACAAATTGTAAATAGTCTCAACTGAGCTCTTCACCAATTCCTTCCATTTTAACGCGCTAACATCAATCTCCACCAATTTCTATTTTACATTATTCATGCTTGATATCATGTTAGACCTCAAATATAAAATTCACCAACCGAGAAATGAAATTAAGTTACTTCGTTTTGATTTTTTTTTCTCTCTCTCTCTCTCTTCTGGTCGTATCGTATGGAAGCCCAAATCATCAACTGCAATTTATATATTACCCAGGTTGATAGAATTAAGAATTAGAGGTTGTATTCGATTGAGCGTGTACATTTAATAATAGCAACGTTAAATTAAATGTGAGTAAGACATGTTAATCAATGAAGTTTTAGTTTAAAAATACCCTGCTTTCAACCTATACAGATATTTATTAATAATATTATGCAAAGGCTTTAGAAATGAAGATAAATAGCTTCCATAATACTTTGTTCTATTATATTGTCATATTGTATTATATATATATATATATTGGTTTGTTTGTTTTTGCATACATTTGTACGTATCTCTATATGTATACATAAATATACGCACACAGATCTATGAGTGCATGTATGTATGTATATATACTTATACATATGTAAACAAATATGTATATATATATATATATATATATATATATATATATATATGTATACATATATATATATATATATATATATATATATATATATATATATATATATATATATATATATATATATATATATATATATATATATATATATATATATATATATATATATATGCATAAGTATATATCTGTGTATATATATATCTGTGTATATATATATATATATATATATATATATATGACTGCGTGTATGTATGTATATATACTTATACATATGCGTATATATATATATATATATATATATATATATATATATATATATATGCATAAGAATATATCTGTATATATGCATGTACATAAACATAAATTTCATACTTATTTTACACATCAAAAATATTCACACACACATACACACACTCATACGCACATATATCTACATATATATTTAATGCGTATGTGCAAAAGAATGTATATAAGCATGTATGAGTGTACTTATATATGCCTATCAATCTATCTATATATATATCTATCTGTCTCAATATATGCGTGTATATGTGTATATACATGTGTCTGTGAACAATCTTGTGTGTTTGTATGTTTGTGGATGTGTGTATGTGTGTGGTTTATGTATGTATTCATTATAAACATGAAGTCGGTTATGATGGCGTGGGTCGAATTAGAAGCAGTAACGAGGATAGGGAAATTTGTATTGCTAATATATAAATGAATTAGATAAACGATAAACATACGAACAATTGGAGATGCACTTCAAATAAGAATTTCGGGTAACCTTTAGCCTAACACAGGGAGAATATGTTGTAGTGTTTGTTGAGTCAAGAGTTCGTTCAGTGATAGAAAGAGAGAGAGGTTAATGACAGAGTAACGAGGGACATATATAATACAAATTTGGTAGATGATGTTGGGTATTTTAAGATTTTGCGCAATCAAAATACTCACCAGCAACAATCCTCACCACCCATCAACCGAAAAAACATAGACGTAACACACATAGATGTTTGCTACGAGGTCAGATCAATAATTATTAACAGTGAAAACCCTAAACAAATATAATGTAATAATTTCCAAGCTCAAACACTCATAAATGTATATATGTATGTATGTGTATATATATATATATATATATATATATATATATATATATATATATATATATATATATATATATATATATATATATATATATATATATCTTTGTATGTATTTATATATATATATATATATATATATATATATATATATACACACACATACACATGTTTATTTATATATATGTGTGGGTATACCTGTCTCTCTATCTATATCTACCTATCTATATAAATATATATATATACGTAAATCAATTCGTATAAAAGAACGTTAGAATGGTAATGATAATAATAATAATATTTATTATTATTGCTATTATTATTATTACTATTATTATTATTATTATTATTATTATTATTATTATTATTATTATTATTATTATTATTATTATTATTATTACTGTTATTATAATCGGAGTAAACGGATTCAAATCAATCGCTTAATTTCATTTTATTTCTCCACAGATTTTCATTGAACTGATTGATTCAATTAGAATCCAACTGTAAGAAACGGAAAAACACTGCAAGATATATTATTAGCGCGAATCTTACATCTAAACGTCCACACATATACATGAAAGATAGGTTATATTTATATTGATGTTTACACAAAACCACGCACGTAAATGCATTTATAAATACACGTAATATATATATATATACATATGTAAATATACATATATAAATATACATATATATGTCTGTCTGTGTATATATATTCACATATATGTAATGTATGTAATCACTTTTCTATCTCGGCTTCGATTTCTCTTGCTTTGC
>NC_142942.1:49188254-49190754 GCF_046866305.1 Octopus bimaculoides
GTATTTATGCATGGACGTATTTATGAGCTTTCGTCTGCATATTATATATCTATTTATGCACGATGTTATGAATATATTTACATATATGTGTAATGTATACATACATAGCATGCATATATACTTGTATATGTATGTATATACATCGCTATTTCTTACTGTCTGTCTCTGTCTGCCTCTTTCTCTCTTTCTCTCCATCTCTGTACACACACACACACACACACACACATATATATATATATATATATATATATATATATATATATATATATATATATATATATATATGTATATATATATATATATATATATATATATATATATATATATATATATATATATATATATATATATATATATATATATATATTTATATATATATATATATATGTACATATATATATTATGTATGTATGTATGTACTACCTACGCATAGCTGTATGCATATTTACATGCTTATATTTTATTTACATACATAAGTCTGGTGATGCAAGCAAGAATATAGAACGCAAAACATAAATACGTATTATATTTTATTATTAATCCTCCCGTCCGGAATGGAGGTATACACGCAACAACATCTTGGAAACCGCCTTTACGTGCCTATGGCCTGGGAGAGACATTAGCGCCTCTATATATGTATTCTTTTATTTTTTTCAGTCATTTGACTGAGGCCATTCTAGAGCACCACCTTTAGTCGAACAAATCGACCCCAGAAATTATTTTTTGTAAGCCTACTACTTATTCTATCGCATCTATTTTGTTGAACCACTAAGTTACGGGGACGTAAACACACCAGCTTGATTGCCCGTGACTTAGCCGATCAGCAAGAAAGATAGAATAATTACCAGGCTTTAAAAGACAGTAAATGCTGAGATCGAAGCATTCGACTAAAAATTCTTCGCGGCAATGTCCCAGCATGGCCCCAGTCAAATGACTGAAACAAACAAACGATAATAGATTGATATTTGAAGATAATGATTACAAGCTTGTATACACCTTATTGTAAATATGAAAACTCCTGAGAATTATCTCCTGTTTTGAAATGGGCGAAACACGTTAAATAATGTTATCCCAGATACGTGAGAAGAATAAAATGGTAGTAGCAGATAAGCTTTATTTTGTTTTTATAGGACCGCTCTATAATGCTTTATATCGGGAACTTTACGGCAAGAAGGTACACTCTTGTCAAAATGATTCCGCACTTCGATGTTAATATAAATTATTTGATATGGTATTGTCTTTCTATGAGTTATTGATATAACTCATTCCATTTCTCCATTTATTAGATGCTTGACAGAAACATCATAGTTATCTGGTTCATTTTAGGGTTCTTTTTTTTTTCTTTCTTTCTCAAACTTGAGCGAGATAAATACAGCATTTTTGAACAAATATTCTTGCCACTATGTTATAGTTTAATTTCCCATAATCAGTTAAGTCGGAGCAGATTTATGATTAAAACCACGTTAGCCATAATCATGTCATTCATTCATATAAAAAAAAAATGTAAGTGTGCTTTCCTTTTATGAGATCACAGGGTACAAATTGAAAAAGATTTTACTCATATTTTCCTCCCTTAAAAAATTAACATCATATTCCGTTATTTTCATGCTTGCATTTATTTTTGATCACTAAACGATATTCAGTTCTTTGCATACCACTCATTATCTGGATAGACCTGAATTGTTTGATAGTTATTTCAGCAGGTCCAGCTACTATATAGATATCTCAAGGTTTCCCAGGCAGCAATTCCATCTCTTGACATTCCTTTACAAACGAAATCAAAGATTGCGCCGAGGGAACATCATGGACGAATTTCTTTGGCCTAAAGCTAATTTCGATCTGAAAAATAAAATGTTATCTCTACGAATATAAGATGTGTATCTCGAAAATTCTTAAGAAATACGCCCTCAATGCAGAAATACGGAAAGAATATCTCAGACGTTTTGCGAATGTGACATTTTGTGTTGTGAGTAGTTCAAGAGTCGAACAGCAATAATGTTGACATGGTGCTATTGTTAGAGACGAACAATATTTGATGCTTTGGTATTCTGAAATGCTTCTAGGTTGACAAAAGCACACCATTGGTGGAACAGTGGCGGTAGAGCATATTATAAATAATGAATTGTTTGTTTTAGATTACGTTAGGAATAAAGAAAGATAGGAAACGACAGGTGAAAATAGAAATATTGGAAAAAAAATCGGTAATGACAAAGGTGTGGCAGTTTGAAGAACTGCCAGAAATAGGAACTTTTGGGGAGTAAAAGAAAAAGAAGACAAGTAAATTGAGGCGGAGATTTGACATTATTATTATTATTATTATTATTATTATTATTATTATTATTATTATTATTATTATTATGTTTTTTTCTTCTTTGTTCAAAT
The DNA here is from genome assembly GCF_046866305.1 of Octopus bimaculoides. Taxonomy (NCBI): domain Eukaryota; kingdom Metazoa; phylum Mollusca; class Cephalopoda; order Octopoda; family Octopodidae; genus Octopus; species Octopus bimaculoides. The sequence continues at coordinate 49,190,637 of NC_142942.1, forward strand.
TTTCTTCCATTTCTCGTCGAGTATTTTCCTTACACCTAGGACAGAGAAACTCATTATTATCATGTTTGACTTTTGTTTTGCATTTGTACAAGTTGGATCCAAGTCTCACCCAGAGACC
>NC_142942.1:49210754-49218254 GCF_046866305.1 Octopus bimaculoides
ATATATATATATATATATATATATACGTATGTATATATCTAAGTATGCTTGTAACATCATTCAAGTGCAATCATAATGAAATGGCTTTAGTAAAAATAATTCTTTTAAGATTTTAAATGAATTTCTTCTTTTTAATTTTGACTCACGACTCAGATTTCTTCTACGCTTTTTTTCTGACGTTAATTGTGCTGCCGGTTTGGGTTACACCGGTGGATGCGATCTTAATGGCAGTTAAGGGGATTTAGTGATCTTGTAATTTCATGCTTAGTAATCGTTGACGTAACGATGGTGTAGGCAGTTGACATAGGCAACAATGTAGTATACGCATACCCATGCGCACACATACACATACATATATATAGGAAGGTGTGACTATTATAAAATGTGTATATGTTTGTATTTATTTAAAATGTAAATATAAGTTTTTTACGTTTGTGTATGTATATATATATGAGTGTGTGTGTATGTATATACATATATATACAAATATATAAGTACATTATATATATATATATATATATATATATATATATATATATATATATATATATATATACATATATATATACAAATATATATGCATGCATATATATGTATGTATGGATATATGTACATAAGAATATATATAAATATATATATATATATATATATATATATATATATATTTGTGTTTGTGTATGTGTATACATACATATAAATATGAATCATATAGATTTGTATATAAGTATTTATGTCTATACGTGTGTGTGCATATGTGTGCGTCTGTGTGTGAATGTATATGATTTATGGTATTTTTTTATTATTGTTATTTCTAGGTTCTTTAACATCTTGGCGCCTGTCCTTCAAGATGATGCGACGCATAGCAATGTGCAAACGATACGCTAATGAGTGCAACACCAAATTCTATGCATGTGTTTCTGAAGAAGGGTCACGGTGTCTGATGAGATATGAACATTGGCTCGGTTGCAGTACGGTAGGGGAAGTCTGAATGTCTAGCTTGCTGTAGACGTACATGAGAGTGATAGCGTGTGCGAAGCGGAGGGATGTACAGCCATTTAATGCATATGTCTATGAAAGTTCGCTGTTTGTTGGTGCAATGAAGGGTTGGGCGGCTTAAGAGGAAAGGAGATGGATAGACAAAGTATGATGGGGTAATATACCGAGGGCGCTAAGGCCTGATACGATACCGTCCAGACAGGAGCCTGTCGCCCCGACATCCGGGAAGATACCAAGGTCAAAGAGTACATCAGTTAAAATGCCATATCAACAGCTTATTGGATTAAATTCATTTTTTTTTTACTTCTTTCTTATCTTTATTCTTTTTCATTCTTTCCTTGTATTTTATGCTGTATATTTTTATTCATCCTTTTGGACGAAAGAGAACGAGAGAGTTGAGAAAAATTTGAATTATATTTTTTGAAAAGAATAATGAAAAAGATAACTATAAAGAAAGAACTGAAGAAAATGGAGTAGAATAAGTTAGAGCTGTGCATATTTGTTGATTTTTGAGATACGATTTAGTAAATCCGCGATAAAGATGGAGGGAAGAAATATAGGGATATTTGTGTTCGTGATAGTAAGCATAATATGACCGATTTCTATTACAATTCTAAGCCATATAATTACATACAGGAGGCAGAGTTTCAGGGCATTTTGTTGGAAGATAAGAAAGATAGGAGTTCGTCTCCGTTCAGAAAACTGCCGAAGATAAATATTAAGATGCCAGAATATTAGTAAATTTATGTGTAATTTACTGACACCATATCATGAAATAATGTTGTTCAATTCACAATTCAAATAATACTTGAAAACCTCTAATAGACAATCATGTTGTGTTATGTAAGCTACTGTGACTACCATAGGTATTAACCATTGGCGTAAATTTTAAAATATCAGAAAATAGACGCGAAAGAATGGTTGCAATATGTATAATAAATAATGCTAAAGCCCCACGAGGCTCCGGCAGGGGGTGGTGGCGAACCCTGTTGTACTCTTTCACCACAACTTTCTCTCGCTCTTACTTCCTGTTTCTGCTGTGCCTGTAATTCAAAGGGTCAGCCTTGTCACACCGTGTCACGCTGAATATCCTCGAGAACTACGTTAATGGTACACGTGTCTGTGGAGTGCTCAGCCACTTGCACGTTAATTTCACGAGCAGGCTGTTCCGTTGATTGGATAAACTTGAACCCACGACGTCGTAAGCGACGAAGTGCCGGCAAGCAACAGCAGCAAAATAAATAATGACAGACTTTAATGCCATGTGATAACCAATATAATTATATAACTCTCAAAGACTGGATAAGACTATAAGACTGGATAAATATTGACAATCCTTTTTATATAATATACTATCCAACCTATTGGTATATTACAGATGTATGCTATCTGTGTGTGTGTGCTTGTGAGTAAGTTAGATATCACAATGTGCTGCCGTACACGACACGTAACCTGTAAGTTTATGATTCAGAGGTCAGACCTACTAAAACCCGTGTATAGTTTTATATACAGCTACTTACTAAATATAGAAATCTTAATCGTTACATCGAAGGATGTGATAAAAGTGATGAGATGCTGAAACAGAGCGACGTGATATATCAAATGAAGGCAGAAAATGCTTTGATATTCATGTCTGGGGGGGGGGGGTGTATCAAAGAGTTAAATTATTTAGATTGCAACTTTTGACGAGATACCGAAGAGGTGTGTATTTAACTCGACGAAACACGTATAAAATTATCAAAAATATCCGCTTTCTTTTTACATCTTTATGTACGAGTGTGCATATGGATATGCGTGTGTATGGACGGATGAATGAATGGATTGTTAGATGCGAGTGTGTGCATTTAATCTTGGTTTTATGCATAGTTATATGTAAAAGCAGCAACATGTTAATTTATGAATATCTCGATTTTTAAATTTCAATAGACAATCCTCTTAACTTGATTTTACAAAGGAATGTTCGATTGCTTTCACTTTTTCTTTTTTCTTTTTTTTTTTTTTTTTTGACGAAGGCAACTAGGACGCGACTGTCAGTTTTTGCTGAGATACTGAAGAAGTGTGTAATAAACTCGACGATACACGTGTACGTATAAAGGCATAAAATAATGAAAAATATTGCCCGCTTTCTTTTTACATATGTATGTACGAGTGTATATGAGGACATGCGTGTGTATGGACAAACACAAACGCACAAACACACAAACATATACACACATACATATATATATACGACATACTTCTTTCAGTGTCCGTCTACCAATTCCACTCACAAGGCCTTGATCAGCCCGAGGCTATAGTAGAAGACACTCGTCCAAGGTGCTACGCAGTGGGACTGAACCCGGAACCATGTGGTTGGTAAGCAAGCTACTTACCACACAGCCACTCATGTATAATATATACATACTCATAGACACATACATATATATATTCTTTTATTCTTTTATTTGTTTCAATCATTAGCCTGCGGCCATGCTGGAGCACCGCCTTTAATCTAATAAACAACTCCAGGACTTAGTCTTTATAAGTCTTCTACTTATTCTTTCGTTTCTTTTGCCGAACTGCTACGTTACGGGGACGTAAACACACCAGCATCGGTTGTCAAGCGAATATTGGAGGTAGAGTAATAAGCTTTAGGTAGTTGTGGTCCAGAACGGAATAAGAATTTTCATTCCATTCTGGATCACAACTGAACGGTGATGTTTTTGTGATGTTTTTGCATCGCTGATAATGAAATGTGCGTGTGTGTGTATATATATATATATATATATATATATATATATATATATATATATAGTATACGTGTGTGTGTGTGTGCATGTGTGTGTGTGTTTGTGCGTGGGTGTGGGTGGGTGGGTATGATTGTACTTGTGTTTGGACGCCAGCATCGCTCGACAACCCGTAGTAGTTTGTTTTCTCAACATAGCGGCGCAGCATAACGGAACGATACAATAATAACCAGTCTTAAAGCAAAATACCTTCCAGGTTGAGAATCGTCATGGCACTGTCTACTGACTAAAGCAAGTTAATATAAAAGACGAATATTCTCCAATCGAAAATATTTCTCGATACTAGTAATATGATCATCGTAAAAAGCAGCTGTGCTCCTAGCCCGGTGTTTTGAATCGCCACATCCACTGCGTTAATGCTACGTAATTTCAAATACCTAAAAGCCACATAATTTTATGTGTTTGATATTTCCGATACAGTTAACCTCAAATGAACGTGTGAAGAAGTACATTTTTATTTTACATCTTGGCAAAGTAAAGGAAATACTCACAAAGAGAGGGGGATAGAGAGAGAGAGAGAGAGAGAGAGAGAGAGAGAGAGAGGGGAAGAAATAGAGAAAGAAAAGGGGAAAGAGAGACAGAGAATGAGGGAGGCGGGAAGAGAGAGACGCATAGAATAAAGAGAACGATAAAATGGTATATATTAGATTGAACGCAACAAAACGAGTGCAAGAGAGAGCGAGAAAGCAAGAGCTAAAGAAGGAAGGAAAGAAAGAAAGAGACAAAGAGGCAAAGCAAACGTGAGAGGAAGGGAAGCAGGATATGTGTGGGGGGTGGAGGGGTGGTCAAGTTCTGAGTTCAGGTTTTAGACAAAGGGTAGAAATAATATGTAATATTACAAAAGTATTAATTAGTTCAGATGCTCTATCATAGTGTATTATATAAATTTCCTCATGCGCTAATTGGCATATGTACGTATATGTATATATATATATATATATATATATATGTATGTATGTATGTATGAATGTATGAATATAGTTATGTATATATTAATTATATATATATATGTATACATACATTCTTATACTTACTTATCTCTCTCTCTCTCCCTATATATATATATATATATATATATATATATATATATATACTTACATATATATATGTACATAAACCGTGTATATATATATATATATGTGTGTGTGTCTATATGCATATATTTATATATGTTTATGTAAATATATATATATATATGTGTGTGTGTGTGTGTGTGTGTGTGTGTGTGTACGCATAAACAGACATACATACATACACACACACACATATATATATATATATCTAATACATGCATGCATGCAAACATGTATACATCCATACGCGCTTATAAGCATACGTACGTACGTACAACGATACAGACAAATACTGAAATAGAGAGAGATATACACACAGCTCGCTGTGTGTACGTACTAACTAGTATACCTAATTGACAGACGACCTGCAAGAAGGATAGATCTTGGAAGACAGTAATTAAATAGGCGACTCTATGTCGACTGGGAGGTGTCCACGCAGTTAATTACAAGGCCAGTCACCGATTCATTCTTCTTTCTTTCCAATAGCTGCCAGTGAAATCATTAGCTTTGCTCTTTGTAAAGCAAATTGCACCTTTACTAAAGTAACCTGCTATTTTACTTTCTTACTAATTTCATTCTCTTTTCCCGCTCTTTTCTGTTTTACCTTTATTTATTTATTTATATCTTTTATTATTATTATTATTATTATTATTATTATTATTATTATTATTGTTATTATTATTATTATTATTATTATTATTATTATTAGTTTCTAATTCTAAGGCGGTGAGCTGGCAGAAACGTGAGCACGCCGGGCGGAATGCTTAGCGGTATTTCGTCTGACTTTACGTTCTGAGTTCAAATTCCGCCGAGGTCGACTTTGCCTTTCATCCTTCCGGGTATCGATAAATTAAGTACCAGTTACGCACTGGAGTCGATGTAATCGACTTAATCCCTTTGTCTGTCCTTGTTTGTCCCCTCTATGTTTAGCCCCTTGTGGGCAACAAAGAAATAGGAAACGTTATCACACCGGGCGAAATGCTTAGCGGTATATATATATACATACATACATGCGCATACACACATATATGTACATTGATGCATACATAGGAGTAGGGAAACAGAATTACGAAATATTAATCTTTTCTACTCTAGGTACAAGACCCGTAATTTTGGGGGAAGGGAGCCAGTCGATTAGATTGACCCGAGTACTCAACTGGTACTTGATTTATCGACCCCGAAAGGACGAAAAGCAAAGTCGACCTCGACGGAATTTGAACTCAGAACGTAAAGACAGACGAAATACCGCTAAGCATTTCGTCCGGCGTACTGAAGCAAAATACTTCGTAATCGAACAGGGCGACTACACTCAGTTCGTTGTTATTATGTTAAACTGTCGTATGTCTAAATTTCACCAAATGCTTTGTTTTCAATATTTAATTCTGCTTGCAATAGCCAGTTCTTTTGGTCAAACAATTGTATCTCCAGCTACTTCAGTGTAAGTTCTACATAGAACAGTTTTGCAAAAGAATTTCCAACTGAAAATATCATACATGCATGGAGTTACGATTTCATGGACCCAACAAAGTATTATTTTAAGGCTGAAACTGATGTTAATGTAAAAGGAAATGGAATGGTGAAAGTATTTTTTTCGTTTTCTTAAAAATCAACGTTTTGGACTTAAGACACTTTTGCATAATAACAACGAGTTATATTTGCAAAAACGCATACGTATACAAACACATTTGGTTCTTTTTATCTATCAAAAATTTGATATGCCTACACTGTAAGATTGTATTTTGGTCTATGGAAGGATTTTGGTACAGGAATTCTGGATAATCACTATTGACAGATCTAATATTGTACTGGAATTTCTTCAGTTCCACTCAGTATCTGCGACATACGCACGTACACACTCACACGCACACACTCTCACACACAATCTGATGTCTGTAAAAATAATACACAATCACACAATCACACACATACAGATTCAAGACACTACCATACAGCAAAATATTCGTATTCATGTGCCACATATCAATCTATTTACTTAACTATCTGCCAGTCTCTTCGCCTGTCTTTCTCCTTATCTGTCTATCTATCCATTAACCCGTCTGTCTACCTTTGTGTGTGTGCATTTTTGTATGAATATGATTGTTTTTGCATTGTATATGTTTGGGAATATAACTGAGTATATGTGTGTCGATTTGGACAGTACGAATTTTAGAAATCTTTCATCGTATTCGCAAAAGTCATTTTATATACTGTTTTAAAAACCCCAGCGAAAGTCCAATCAAAATTGATATAATAAAATACAACGTACCCTTAAACAATACTAACTTACAAATACTAATGCAGTCTTAAATATCATTTAGAAAACAAGGATAAATATTTATGTGTGTGTGTGTGTGTATACATATATATATGTATTTATATATATATATGCATATATATATGTATGTATATAAAAATATATATGTATGTATATATGTATATGTATAAGATTAAATAAAAGGAGTTATACGCATGTGTTAAATGATTTCTTTTATTTCCGACATATGTTTCGAAGATTACAATTGGTTCATTCCAAAGAAATGAGTGATGTTAAGAAGGATGTAATCTTCTCTTCAGGGAAATACATAAAAAATCAACTCAACCGTAAGACAATATTACCGAATGTGGCACCTTGGGCAAGTGTCTTC
>NC_142942.1:49225754-49228254 GCF_046866305.1 Octopus bimaculoides
CATATGTATGTCCTACCTAAGTATTCTTTTCCCCTTACCCTTTGCTTTCCTTTCCTCCCCTGTCTCACTTGCCTTGCTTCAGCTCCGCATTCTCCGTAATTGTTGTCGAGTGGCTGAAGAATTCTTGCCTGCCAGACATATCTGGCTAGCTCAGGTGTCACTTCATTGGTATTGATGTTGGTGTGTTCAAGCCCAGCTATCAATTACCCTATTAGGACTGTTAATCAAGCGGACAATATCATTGGTTAGTTACTTAAGCGACCTTAATGCATCGATCTGTCAAACACGTTGACTGTGAGCTGCTGATGGGAAGCAATGTTTTCTTGTTTGTCTTTTTCTATTTGTCGTTATCATTTTTCTTCTTCCTTCTTCTACTTCCTTCTTCTTCTTCTCCTTCTTCTTCTTCTTCTTCTTCTTCTTCTTCTTCTTCTTCTTCTTCTTCTTCTTCTTCTTCTCCTTCTTCTACTTCCTTCTTCTTCTTCTCCTTCTTCTTCTTCTTCTTCTTCTTCTTCTTCTTCTTCTTCTCCTTCTCCTTCTTCTTCTCCTTCTTCTTCTTCTCCTTCTTCTTCTCCTTCTTCTCCTTCTTCTTCTTCTTCTTCTTCTTCTTCTTCTTCTTCTTCTTCTTCTTCTTCTTCTTCTTCTTCTTCTTCTTCTTCTTCTTCTTCACTCTCTCCTTTTTCTTCTTCACATTATTATTATTACTATTATTATTATTATTTTTATCATCATCATCAGCAGCAGCATCATTATTATCATTAGTAGTAGTAGTAGTAGTAGTAGTAGTAGTAGTAGTAGTGAAAGAAATTACTGTTAGTGTGATGTTGATGCTCACCTCGTTCTGTTTGTTTGCTGTTCTTGTAATAGTAATTGTCGTTGTTGCGTGTTTTTGGTGTTGTTTTTATTGTCGTTGTTGCTGCTGCTGCTGTTGTTGTTTTTGTCGTTGTCGTTGTTGTTGTTGGTGGTGGTGGTGGCGGTGGTGATGGTGGTGATGGGGAGTGGCGATGGCCATTGTGTTGATACTGATTGTGGCAGCGGTGGTGTCGTCGTTGTATCGTTGCAGACGAAGGCCTTAATTTCCCCACCCCCACCGCACTTCTAAACTCGTAAGAGGTGCCATGTCCGTTTCAACGCAAATACATTTAATATTTTCACCACTCATGTCTGTACACTCTCCCGTTCTCTTCCGTTTTCTCTCTCTTTCTAAGTTTGTTTTGCTGTCTTTCCATTTGATATTCTCGCCTCTCTCTCTCTTCCTGTATCTTTCACTTAATATATATATATATATATATGGATATATATATATATATATATATATATATATATATATATATATATATATATATATATATATATATATATATATATATATATATATATATATATATATATATATATCAGTCTATCTCATTGGGTTCTGATTGCGTTTTCTCTTACTATATTGCACCTCCTTCTGTCTTTAACCAATCCTTCTTTCGTCAATTTCTTTCACTATATTTTACACGCAACACACACACACACACACACACACATACACACACACACACACACACACACACACACACACACACGTGCCGCGCACGCACACAAACCCAGCTTTAATTCTTCGTATTATGTTTCTCTCTCAGTTTCCTTCAAAATTTGTGATCACCTTATGTCATTCTTTGGGTCTTCCTCTCGGTGAAATTCACGCAAATTCTTTTGTCTTATATATAAATATGTAGATATATATATATGCATGTGTATATATATACTGAGAGACAGACAGACAGAGAGACGGACGGACAGATAGATAGATAGATAGATAGATAGATAGATAGATAGATAGATAGATAGATAGATAGATAGATAGATAGATATGGTTATGTAGTTTTCCTTTCTGCTACAATATTTTCACACACATTTTGTTGTTCTTGCTATTTCGCTTTTATTCGCTCCCTTTCTTTCCTAAACCAATTTTTTCTCTTCTACCCTCTCTCATTGTCTCTCTCTCACTCTCTCTCCCTCTCTCGCTCTCTGTCATTCTCTCTTGCTCTCCATCTTCGCTCTCTCTCTTTCGCTCTCCCCTCTTCACATTCTCTTTATTTCTATCTCTTTCTCTCTATCTCTCTTTATCTGCTATGCTCAACTAACTCTCAAATCGTGAGCACAATTTTCTCACTGTAACTGTCACTTTTTCTTTCTATCACTTTATACGTGTATCTTGCCATATTTCTGCTTTCATATTCTTTCCTCTCAAATTCAATCCGCCATTTTTTTTCTCTCTTTCTCAATAACATCTCGCAAAATACACATTTAAACACACCACACCAAACACAAACACAGACGCGCATACGTTCCCTAACACATACACGTAAACACAAGCATGTTGCCATTCTCAGTCAAACTGCCAGATAAAATGATCACCCCTTGAGGTTTGCTCTCACAACATGATGTATTTCTACTGGAATCTAACACCGCCATTATCATGAAATTTCCACCGATGTACAATGGACAAGACAGC
>NC_142942.1:49238254-49240754 GCF_046866305.1 Octopus bimaculoides
CAATTTTCGAGAAGGGGGTCGGATGAGATATACCTCATTATAAAGCGAGCATCACTACTAAAAATATTCTAGGTAATTTTTTGGTAGGCTTACCATACAGAATGTCCCGAGGGCCGCGGTTTGCCAAAGGCTGATATTTTTTGTGTAAAGGTTGAAGAAGAATATTGAATTTCTAAGTAGTTTTGAAGAAATTGCGTAGTTACTTGTAAGCGAGCCCTTACTGAAGTTGTGAGGGTGTCATTGAGTCACATGACGTGCCTTGTGCATTTGAAAATTTGCTGGGTCCCTTCCGCCACCATGTTGGAACAGAGCCGATTTCTTCGAAAGAGATTGCTTGAGAGAATAATGTGTGATAGAGATAGAGAATGCGGAAGAAGAAGATTGAAGAAGATTGAAGAAGAAGAAGAAGAAGAAGAAGAAGAAGAAGAAGAAGAAGAAGAAGAAGAAGAAGAAGAAGAAGAAGAAGAAGAAGAAGAAGAAGAACAACAACAACAACAACAACAACAACAACAACAACAACAACAACAACAACCACAACAACAACAACAACAACAACAACAACAAACTCTAGTACTTCCCTGTCATTTTTCGCTTTTACTCTTTTACTGAAGAGAGAAGACAGTTTTTTTTTACTCAGCAGGGAAGGCATTGTCGATAGCCTGTTATATGGCTTGTGGGTCAGGTGGGAGGGAGCGAGGAAGGTACTCTCAAACCGGAAACTGGTCCGATTGTAGCAACAAAATGGACCCCACTAAAATCACAGTCGGCTGTCAGGAGACGATGTTAAACTGAGCTGTAATTTGAGTCTGCCACCCATACCGGCCAAGACGGGATTTGAACTCAGATCGCACTGAGCCGATACAAATACGACAGTGGATTAGCATGTCCTTTCATTTTTATCGACCCAGGAAGGATGAAAAGCAAAGCTGAGCTCGGATATATTTGAGTTCAGGATGTAGAATGTCAGAATAATTATCGAACAGTATTCTACCCGGCACCCTGCTAATTCACCCACAAATCAAATTTACAATCTAAAAGTAATAACGGATGACTCAGCCACTTCAGCGTAACAGACTGTGTAATATGGTTCTCAGCTAGGTGAACGCATGTTGCAACTACAAGACATACGAAGAGGTGCTGAGAAGTTCCTGGCTTTAGGTAAAAGAAATCACAGGAGGATCAATTAATTATGATTCAATTGAACATATTCCCTTCTCTGATTCGCACATTTATTGCATCAGTCAAAATCTTGCGTGATGTTTGTTCCTACAATTTATGTTGTAACTTCAACTTCGATCAACTTCGGAGTTCACCATGTGTAGTACCGATACAATAAAGTATCAATCGCATTCAAGATTGGAAGCAATCGATTAACCCACTCGTTAAAAATACTACTGATTTGGTACAGGAATTAGAAACCATTATTGATGTGGAGATTATTATTACAACACGCCGACGGTAAATGAAATAATAATAAATAGAAAAAAATTTAACAACAATGCAAACACACATCAAAATAAAACAAAAAATGATATATGCGTGTGTGTGATTGAGAGAGCGATGATGTGTGTATATATGTATATATATATATGTATATGTGTGTGGGTGTGTATACATGTATGTGTATATGTACATATGTGTATACACAGATATATAGATATACATATGCACAAACACACAGCTCTCTGTCAGTCACTTTGTCTCTCTCGCTCTCTCTCTCGATATATATATATACGTATATATATATATATATATATATATATATATATATATATATATATATATATATATATATATATTAATACAATTTATATATATTAATACAATTTATATATATGTAAATATATATGTGTGTGTGTCTATGTGTGTGTAAGTATGTATGTATATGCCTGTATGTGTATATAAACATATATGTATTTACACACACACACACATGCGAACACACATATATATATATATATATATATATATATATATATGTGTGTGCATGTATATATATGTACATATTCATGTATAATTATACATGTATGCACAGATATATACATGCATAAACACACACACTTATCTAGTTATGTACACATACACACACGCATACACACAAGAAACAAAAAACAAAAACGACGGAGAACGAAGACATCTGCAACGAAAGTAGTGGAATAACACGTTGAAGAATCAGTCTCATATATAAATAATATTGTCAGAAATTGTGAATCGTAATGACAGGAAGAATTGCCGTCAATATCTGGCGTACATTAAGCTCAGGAGAAACAATGGTTGCCACATGACTTTCTATTGCTAGGCTGCTAGAACAAAGAAAAGCGCCATCATTTATCAAACACAGCGAATAATAAGGTTAATAAAATGTAACCAATAAAATCGTAGAAATAAAACGTATGGTTAAGACTCATGTATACAGAACAATATATAGAAAGTCTAAAGAAAAAAAAAATATATGTAATGGTTACAGGAGAAAAAGAAAAAAAAATAATGAAATATGTAG
>NC_142942.1:49243254-49245754 GCF_046866305.1 Octopus bimaculoides
TACCGAATAACCTCAACAAGACATTTCACTCACAAAAGTCTCCTATACCGATAAATATAACTGCAATAAATCCATGAACTCTATCAAAAGTTTACTCCTTACTAAATATAATAACAAGATCCATACAACAGCCGGAAAGAAGATTCTAGATTTAAATACAATATCTATAATAACGAATACCCATCCACCGATCGATCCATCCACCCGTCAATCCATTTCGTTGTTCATTTGTTCATGTGAGCTGTGGTTGCCAGGTCCTCAGACATACCTTCCAAACGGTTCTATCAAATTTAGCAAACGTTAGTTAATGCTTCACCCGTTTCTTCAAGCAAAACCGAGGCTATTGATGTTACAGAAGCCTCTCGTTCTGTGTCTACTTCTTGTTCTTCTGTCCGGTGTCAAGATACGCCTTGGGTTTAACCAGGCAGTTGATAATGCCATTCAAGCAAAGAAAGAGATTTTTACACGATTTGGCTTGGAAGCAAATCGAAATTTTAGCGCTTGCAGTAGAATGGAAATTTACAGGAGACACAAAACCGAATTTAATAATCCGCAAAATAGTATAATCATAACAATATTGACAAACTTAAGCACAAGGCTATTCACATAAATAACCCCCAAGAAATCGCACAATCATAACCACAACATAATTTTTCCCCCTCGTAAATGAAATCTCAAGACCCATTTAATAATAACAAGTTCCATTCAAAGAATGGGGGAAAAAATAAAATAAAAATCCATAAATACAAACATTCCGAAAGCCACAAGAATGAAAAGCACATTGACAGCTACCACGTTTAGAAAGCTAGACATTGATTGCAAATTGTCAAATTGCTACTGTCAAGCTTCTCTGAAACCGCAGGGACTGCGAAACTCTCTTTGCGGTTTACAGTGTGGTTCCTGTTTGGAGATGAAAAGTGTTGGACGGAGGGAGGAATGGAAACCGCAGACACTTCGTGACGTCATTGCGAGCGTTTCGTACGTTAACGATCACAGGAAATGGTATGAGGGAGGGGTATCGAGGGAGGAGACGTGCGATGGTCGATAGTGAAGCGGTGATGTTCGGGTGAGTGAGAGAGAGAGAGAGAGAGCGAGTGAGTGTGTGACTGGGGTGGTTGAGAGGGTATTTAAGTGTAGACCGAGGAGAAGATGAGGGTTTGTAGGAGTAGAGTGTCTTTATTTCCAGGGAAATGAGGTGTGGGGGGGGGGGGTAGGAGAAAGCGGTCTGAGACGTGGAATGACGTGGGGGAGAGGAGAAAAAAGATTCTGTGGGTGGGAAAGAAGAGGGAGACGTTAGGGTATTGTTGTGGGTGAGGGTTGTGGAAGTGTGGATTTTGAGATGAAGTCAGGGACAGAAGTATCCAGAAGGGAACTGAAGATATTATTGGCGATGGTAATGATGGTGGCGGTGGTGGTGATAATGATGATGATGACGATGATGATGATGATGATGGTGGTGGTGGTGGTGGTAGTGGTGGACGTGGTGATGATGGAGGGGGGAATAATAAATATGAAAATACAAATACGAGAGAAGGTCCGATATAATTATATAGCTGATAATGAAGGCAATCATGGAGACATACAGACAGGCGTATGAATAGATAGGTCGATTTATATATGTGCGTATATATACATATATATATATATATATATATACGTATAAATGTGTGTCTTTCTGTCTGTGCACGCGCGCGTGTGCGTGAGGGTATGTATGTATGTATGTATGTATGTATGTATGTATGTATGTATGTATGTATGTATACAAAATAATAAAAGAGGAGCGAGAGAGAGAGAGAGAGAGAGAGAGAGAGAGAGAGAGATTGATAAAAATACAAGATGAGAAAAATTTTATTTAACGATAGGTAGCTCCATGGACGAAGAGAGGATATATATATATATATATATATATATATATATATATATATATATATATATATATAGCCGTATGTCCGTACGCACACATAGAGAGGTAGAGAGCCAGAGAAAAGTAAGGAGAAACAGAGCCAGTTATTCGTAGAATTGGACCTATATGCAAATAAGTTAAATCACATACACAAACATATATAGTGAGTGAGTGAAAGAGAGAGAGAGAGAGTGATAGGAATAAGGGAAAGGAATAAGAGAGAGGGGTTAAATGTGGAGAGCGAGTGCATGTGTGAAAGAGAGAGTGATAGGGAGGCAAGAAGGAGAAGAGGGAGAGGAGAAGAGCGAGTATGTGTTCATTAATGCGTATACTGAAGGAACAACGAAAGACATGATAACATGCAGGCAGGGCATACATACAAGATAGAGCGAACGTTGAGACGAGAGTGGTGAATGGGTTAGGATGAGAGTGAGTGAGTGAGAAGCGAGAGTGAGACACAAAGACAGAGGGAGAGAGAGAGAGAGGTAGAGCTACAGAGAGGTAGACAGACAAGGGGACGTGGAAGAAAGTGTTGGGAGGGAGGTGGAGCGCGGTTCGGTTGAAATAATAAAAAAACAAAAGAAAAGAATATAAAAA
>NC_142942.1:49250754-49253254 GCF_046866305.1 Octopus bimaculoides
CGAAAGAGGGATGGTGGAAGAGAGATTCAGAGTGGAATGCTAGACAAACAGACAGATAGGCAGACTGCGAGAAAGTGATGGAAAGAGGACACGGAGAACAGAGAGCGACGGAGTTGCGGTTGAAGAAATCTTTAAAAAGAAACACAGTTTAAATAGGACAAAATGCATAAAACAAAATACATGGCATGGACAATTAGCGTGTGCCAAGAAGAAGGAGAGATATTGCAGCGAGATCGTGTGTGGGTGGAAGAGATAAAGATTATAAGAGTATACGCGGGTAGGAGGATAGGTGGTGCGCAGTCGAGAGAAAGAGAGCGGGGGGGAGGAGGAGAAGGGGAGAGAGGGACAGAGAATGGGGAAAGGTTGGACCTTATGTAAAGAGGAGATGGTGGTGATGTGCCGATGGATCGATGGATTGGCGGGCGTGTGTTTGGGTGGATAAAAGGATAGATGGATAGCTGAATGGCTGAATAGATGGATTATTGGCGAATATATGTATATATGTATGTACGTACGTATTATGTATGTATATATTTATGTATGTAAATATGTATGTATGGGCGAATGGATGGATGGATGCATGCATGCTCGCATGGATATATGCAGGTATATAGGCAACATGGATGGGTGTATAAATGAATGTATGTATGGATCAATGGATGGATTAATGAATAAGATGGATGTATGGATATATGGATGGGTGGATATATAAAAGATGGATGGATGGATGAGTGCATGTATTCTTATGATAGCGTATATGTATATATGCGTGTGTGTGTGTGTGTGTGTGCGTGTGTGCGTGTGTGTGTGCATTTGTGTGTGTGTGTATGTGTGTTTGTGCGTGTGTGTAGTATATGAATGAATGGATGAATAGGTAGATGTTTGAGGGTCTGCTTATATGCTTCAATGGTTGCTTGGCAGGGATGGTTAGTTGACTCGATAATGGATGGTTGAAAGTTTTGATGGATGGATGGATGGATGGATGGATGGATGGATGGATGGATGGATGGAGCTAAGCCTAGGATGAAAGTTACCCATATAGCATTGTGTGTGCTTGTATGTATGTAAGAATGGATGAGTGTATCGCCGGATGGAGATTTGAACGCTTAATGCGATGGTTTGTTTGCCGAAATAACGGTATATGAAACACAGTAAAGGTAAAACAAGGGTGGGGGTGTATAAGGAAGAAGAAACAGTGTAGGAAGAGGAAGAAGATAAAAGAAGAAAATTGGATGATGACGATGGTGATGATGATGATAAGGAGGAGGACGATGACGACGACGATGACGACGATGACGACGATGAGATGGAGGAGAATGGGTGGAAGAAGAAGAAGAAGAATATGAAGAAGAAGAAGAAGAAGGAGGAGGAGGAGGAGGAGGAGGAGGAGGAGGAGAAGGAGAAGAAGAAGAAGAAGAAGAAGAAGAAGAAGAAGAAGAAGAAGAAGAAGAAGAAGAAGAAGAAGAGGACCAGGAGGAAGAGGAGGAGGTGGAAGAGGAGGAAAAGGAGGTGGAGGAAATATACAGGAAAAGCAAGAGAATATAATAATGATAAAGAAGAAGAAGAAGAAGAAGAAGAAGAAGAAGAAGAAGAAGAAGAAGAAGAAGAAGAAGAAGAAGAAGAAGAAGAAGAATATGATGATCGTGATCATAATGATCATCATCATCATCATCATCATCAGCTTGTCGATGGCGATGATGTCGACAACGACGATGACAACGAGAAGAAATTATTAATTGGTAATGGGGTGGATAGGATGAGAGATAATTGAATGTAGAACGTCGTTGGTTGATTAATTGAAAATTAAAGACTAGAATTTAACGAAGAAAGACAACTGATTTACGCCTCTCTTCATCTGCACGTGCGTTTGTGTCCAAGGGATTCTGGATATGTGTGTTTATGGAGATGCTTATACTCATCTCTTCATACACTCATGCACCCAAATATACACGTGTGTACGCACACACACAAACACACACGTATATATACACACACACACACACACACACACACACACACACACGCTCATATATATATATATATATATATATATATATATATATATATGTATATACATATACATATACATACGTATATATATCCATATATAAATACATATGTGTGAATTATATGATATAAGTAGATAGATATATTGATAAAAAGATAGATGGATAGACAAACAGACAGACAGAGGTGTATGCATAGATAGATAGATAGATAGATAGAGTGTGGAAAGAGGCTGTAATCTAAAGCTGTGTCCTTGTGAATAGAATATGTGTATGAAATTCTAATATAGAAATCCTGGCGAATCATAATATTTTGCAAATTACACATACATTGAAATAAAGACTGAAAAATTTGGTAAATTGTTAATTCCATACCACACGTGTTTCATTACGGTATAGGAAATAGATTATCAATGTAAATATTGCCATTATTTCGCTAGAGCTTGCTGATTTAGTTAGCGAGTGTTTTATCTTGGGGTGTGGCGACAATTCTC
>NC_142942.1:49258254-49263254 GCF_046866305.1 Octopus bimaculoides
AAGATTGAACCTTCTTTTCTAGTTTAGGATAATGGAGGGAGTAGACTTTCAAAATGTTCTGACGCCCTTTATTCATAGACTCAACAACAGCAACAACATAAAGCAAATCTTTCATGTTGTAGTATGCGAAGAAAATATCATTTAAGTGGAAACTTGTGAAACGTGACTGTTCACAGCAAATAAACATCACTTCAACAGAAAGTACAGCAACAATAATAACTACGAATACAACAGTGAAAAAAAAGCAGAAGGTGAAGAAATGAAGGAAAATGACTGAAAGATACAGAAAAAGCGAAAAAAAATGATACAGTAAGAAAGAAAGTAAAGGAGCGGAAAAGAACGAGAGAAAGAAAGAAGAAAGAAAAAAACGAAACAGGAAGTAAAAAGGAACAAAGCCAGAAGAACGAAAGGCAGAATGAAAGACAAAGAAGATAAAAAAAAAAGGAAAATATAGAGAAAATAGATTAACAAAAGGATTTTGTTGTTTAAATTCTTGCAAAGTTAGGGACCAAAATATTCTGTAGCGATATTATACAAGAATGGACAGCATTTAAGCAATATTAGGAATATGCCTTCGATAAAACAAATGAAATTTAATCTGATGAGTTTGTTTTGCACATAATTTACTAATCATTACATACGCTGGTTAGCTGTTCGGCACTCACGCGTATATAAACATACTATGCACATATATATATATATATATATATATATATATATATATATATATATATATATATATATATATATATATATATATATATATATATATATATATATATATATATATATATATATATATATATATATATATATATATATATATATATATATATATATATATATATATATATATATATATATATATATATATATATATATATACATATACATACATACATACACACATACATGTATGTATGTATGTATGTATGTATGTATGTATGTATGTATGTATAGATGCAGGAGTGGCTGTGTGGTAAGGAGCTTGCTTCCCAACCACATGGTTCAGGGTTCAGTCCCACTGCATGTCGACTTTTGGGCCTTGTGCCTAGAGCAGAAAAGAATATTTTGTTAACTTAGGGCGGCGAGCTGGCTGAATCGTTAACACGCCGGGTAAAATGCTTAATGGAATTTCGTTTGTCTTCACGTTCTGCGTTCAAATTCTACCGAGGTCGAATTTGCCTTTCATCCCTTTCGGGGTCGATAAAATAGGTACCAGTTGATTACTGGGGTCTATGTAATCGACTTACTGCCCCACCGCTGAAGTTGCTGGCCTTGTACCAAAATTTGAAATCAATATTTTGGTATTTTATTTCTTTTAGGCGTCGAATTACAACAAAAGCAGCCAAGCATTCAAAGTAGAGGCCATCGTATTGCACCGTTCGAAGCCCTCTTTATGCCACTTCTTTGATCTCACGCCAGTACCAGTTCTTATCCTCCGTAACGAAGAACTCCTTCAATGAAGCATTTTGGTTGATGAAGCGTCGCGAACGCACCAAGAGAGGCACGGATCGGAACCAGTAACAAACTTGACGAATAAAGCAAATAAGTAACCAAAACATTGCCAGACTTTTGACTCAATACAGTACATAACATTATTGAAACTCAGAGAGAGGAAGGGCACAAATATGACATCTTCATGAGAATTTGAACTGGGAACCTAAAAATACGGAGTTGTGATCAACAAAACTCCGTATCACAAGACCTGTTTTTCCAACTTATTACATGTTCCGTTGGCCCTCCACCACCGTAACTTCCAATTAGCAAATAAACGTAGATTATATAGTTTTGTCCTAACACCTAACTTAATTACAGTAATCTTGTTTCCATTTAATTTCTGTACATATTTCCCTCTCATTTAATATTTCTTTCTTTATTTTTTACAATTTATTTTCCAATCTATTTAGGAGAATTAAATTCAAGAATTAGATATATATGGTTGGGTGTAGGTATTTGTATGTCTGTGTATATAAACACGTATGTGTGTGAGAGTGTGTGCATGTGTATGTGTGCACATGTGTGTGTGTATGTCGGTGTGTGTGGTTCGAATAAGGTATCCAGACACACGTGAGACACCTAAGATACGTCTTAATTCGTTTAGTCGAGACATTTATTCAGGAACACACATAATCACACACATACGCTCATACGCATGCACCCACGCACAAGCACACACACACACACACACACACACACACACACACACGCGCGCGCGCATGCACGCAGCCATGCAGACACACGCACCTCCATACCGAGACAGGAATAGGCGTATATATACACTGATACATACAAACATGTATACGTGTGTGCGCAATGGTGTATATGTAAAGAAGCAAACATGTATGTATGTATGTATGTATGTATGTATGTATATGTATGTATATATATATATTTGTGTATGTGTGTGTGTGAATTTATCTGTGTGTGTACATATGTCTGTATATATAAAGTACTTGTATTTTTTGCACTATTATATGATTTCCAATATGTTTAAAAATATATTTCCAGTATTTACGCTTTTGTTTATTTATTTTCAAACCCAACAGATTTCTTTTGTTACAAACAAGCGCTATAAATGCATCATCGTGATCATCATCATCATCATCATCATCATCGTCATCGTCGTCGTTGTCGTCGTCGTCGTCGTCGTCGTCGTCATCATCATCATCATCATTATCATTAAGATACTCTCCTGCGTATCCAATCGGTTATTCATTCTTATTTTCAACCTCAATATAAGTATATTTGTCTGTGTGACCAAACATAACAAGGGATTTGTATGTGTCTGTCTATATATGTATGTATTTGTAAATGTATGCATCTACATACACCCACTCATATATATATATACAGAGAGAGAGAGAGAGAGAGAGAGAGAGAGAGAGAGTGAGAGGGAGAGAGAGAGAGAGAAAGAAAGAAAGAGAGACGGTGATAAATTGAATATTAATTCAATTTAAAACCAAGTGACCTAGCATATAAAAAATCTGAAAATTCAGAAAAATTGTATGACATATATATATATACCTGAGACCCCCTTCGGTCATGACTGACCATGGGATTGCACCTAGAAAGTTACCCTCCCAAGCACAAGTCCGGGCAAGGTTGTTTATAGAAGACCAGCAGTCGCCCATGCATACCAGCCTCCCCTCTCCACACCACTGATGTCATCCAAGGGAAAGGCAAAGAGGCCAATACAGCTTGACACTTGTGACGTTGCAACTCATTTCTACAGCTGAGTGAATTGGAGCAACGTGAAATAAAGTGTCTTGCTCAAGAACACAACACAGCTCGGTCTGGGATTTGAACTCACAACCTCACAATCGTAAGCTCGACGCTCTAAACACTGAACCATGCGCCTTCATATATATATATATATATATATATATATATATATATATATATATATATATATATATATATATATATATATATATATATATATATATATATATATATATATATATATATATATATATATATATATATATATATATATATATATATATATATATATATATATATATATATATATACATATATATATATATATATATATATACATATATATATATATATATATATATATATATATATATATGTATATATATATATATGTATATATATATATATATATATATGTATATATGTATATATGTATATATATATATATATATATATATATATATATATATATATATATATATATATATATATATATATATATATATATATATATATATTTATATATATATATATATATGATTTCTTCTAAGAATACCAATAAAGTCCTAGGTATATATATATATATATATATATATATATATATATACATGTATGTATTTATATATATGTATATAGACACACAATATATAGATATGTATGTGTGTGTTTGTACAAATAAGCACTTAACCATCATTTTAGTTGTAATTATCTCTTGTTTTCTGTGGTGTTTTATGTTAATGTCTTTGTTTCTTTGGATTGACTCTAGGGTTGTTTTCCTGCGTTGGAAAATTTGCAGCAAATACATTGTAAATATGTGTGTTTACATCTGTATATCTATATGTGCGCGAGTGTGCGTTCGAATGTATGTAGGCATGGATTCATGTATGTACATATGTATGTGTATATCCATGTATGTATCTATCTATCTATGTATATATATATATATATATATATATATATATATATATATATATATATATATATGCACATATGCACGTATAAATGCTGCATATATTTTTATATTACTTATTAACAAACGAAAACAGTAGAAATGCCATATGTGTGTATCTGTAACCATTTCTGATATAAAGCAATGATAAAAACATATGTCTGTATATTGTGTACGTCTGTTTTTAATATGAAACAAGTAGGCAGAGAGGAGAGGAGAGCACAGTAGGTTATAGCATAGCAGAATAGAGCGACGAATAATAACAATAATAATGGCGCATAATTTCTTATTAAGACTGTTTAAAAATAACGAGATACATCTCGTATATAACGCTTTTAATTTGCCTTCTTTCCATTATCTATGACCAATAAACAATATTAACTCTCATCACGGCTACGGCCATCGTAGCAAGCATTCCACATCACTGTCGTCGACATTGTCGTTGTCTTCATCATCCTTATCATCATCATCATCATCATCATCATCATCATCATCATCCTTATTATCGTCTTCATCTTATCATCATCACTATCATGAAGACAACAACAACAATAAAAAAGCAAAGGCTGAAATATTGGTGAATGGGGTTTGTGCCGTGGTGGGTGGCGGAGAGGAGGGTTTTGAATTATCGACGAAAATAGTGGGGGGGGGCGAGGACTTATAACAAGGACTTATCACCATTAATTATCATATCACATCAACAACAATAACAATTACAACAACAACAACAACAACAACAACAACAACAACAATAATAATAGTAATAACAACGATGATGATAAAGACGATGACAGCAGATGAACGCACAATGAAATAAAATAGATAT
>NC_142942.1:49270754-49273254 GCF_046866305.1 Octopus bimaculoides
GTATGAAATCCCAACTATATGGCATCAGGTTCAGTCCCACTGCGTGGCACCTTGGGCTGGTGTGTTGTACTATAACTAAAGCCTTGCGAGTGAATTCGTTAGGCGGAAACTGAAAGAAGTTCGTCGTATCTATATACATATATGTGTGTGTTCGTGTGTGTATGTGTGTGTGCTTGTGTGTGTAAATGTATATATCTATGTGTGTGTGTGTTTTTGTGTCTGTATTCCAACCCATACGCCCTCGCCTCCCGTCATCGCTTCCCAACGGGTGTTGGTGCGTTTACCTGGTGGCGGTTCGGTAAAAGTAACCGATAGAATAAGTACTAGGCTTCAAAAAAAAAGTCCTATGTCCTGGAGTGGATTTGTCCTTCAAGGCGATGCTCCAGTATGGAGTGTGTGAGTGTGTGCGTCTGTAAAATGGGGCGGGAAGCAACTTTGATGAAAGCGATTAGAAGTACCCTGTCAGAGATTAAATCTGCACATTTCAGTCCCAAAATATCGTGAGAATTGGAAAAAAAAACGCTCAAAAACTCTTTTCTGGCTGCTTACCAACAAAATGCACGCAGAGAAGTTCACTATTTTTTTTCTGTGTTGCAACAAGTCATTAGAAGGGAGGTTGCATACACACCAGCAATACGATAAATATTGCTATTTTCGCAGAAAGCCCGAAACTGACTGCATTATCAACAAAGCAATCTGTCTTCCACTATCAGTCAGGGTATTAGCTCTCACTTTGAAGGATATGATTTTGCAATACATGAGCAGGAAATAACAACAAAATACCTGATACGCTTAGAGGACAAGGAATCAGTGAACCGAAGCAGACTGAGAAATTAATACTGAAGATGTCAACCGCATGATAAATAGCGCTCTGAAAATGTCATCACGGCATTGCCTACCTATGAGACTAGGCGTCCTACTAGAACCCTTTAGAATAAAATGCGCTGAAAGGAAAATTCAGATGAGACATAGAGAAACTCTATTAATGCGATGAAGATAGCCACACATAATATGAAATAATACTGTCGGAATGTCTCATATGGAGACTTTAATTAATAAAGGGTAAATAGACAAAACATCATGGTATACAATCGTAGCCAAATGTTCGGAATATAGGTCTGAAAATTAGGATTTTTTAATATTAAATGCCCAAAGTTATATCTGAATCTATAGCTATTTAAATTTTTGAAAATATGTTGCAAACTTTTGGCCACGATTGTAGAATGGGGGGAAAAAATAAAGTATGGGGAATCGGTGAAATTTCTTTTGCTATAGATATCGACTAAACGTTTCAGATATGTGAAAAAAAAAATCATCTGTGAATACTGATGAGAAATTTTTAGTTATTACGTCAGCATTAAAACAGTTTATTTCAACCAATGATTACCGAAGCAGATGGCCACGTGACCAGTTGTTTCAGTAATGGTTTTGAGGAACTGGTTTACACAAAATCAGAATACAATACACTAACTCAAAGTATTACACCTGCAACATATCGAGAGTGATGTGAACGTATGTAAGACATTCTAGAAGTTTAGTCTTTAACAAGATCTACATATGTTACAAGATTCCCTCTGGCAACCATGTATACATATGTACATGCATAACGTGTACATGTGCACACTTGTACATATCTGTACATGCACCCTTGTGTACGTATACTCACACATAACGTGTACATGCATACCTGCTTATACACATATATACTGACTTTCATACACATATAGATACTAACATAAGCGCATGCATACAGACAAACTCATATGCATACACACAAACATGAGTAAATGCACACATATAGAAAAATATACTTCATGTACACATACATACATATATATATATTTCATGTACAGACACACACACACTGTATATTAATATATACGTATAAATATACACACACACATATATATGAATATATATGTATGTATGTATATGTATATATGTATATATATGTATACATATATATATATATATACGCACGAAAACATAAATACATGCAAACATATATATATATATATTATACACACATACATACCTACATTCATAAATTCATACATACAAACATACATAAAATCATGCATGCATACCTACCTACCAACCTACCTACCTACATACATACATACATACATACATACATACATACATACATACATACATACATACATATACAAGGTACCTCTATGTGTATTCTGTGACTCTTTTCCTTGTAATTTGCTAACTCAGGTTATCAGTTGGTAGAATCCACATATTGCAGTACGATAAAGACAGAATATAGATTTGTTCGCCAATCATGGCATTGCAAGGCATGAAAGACAAAGGAATAAATAACCTATTACTAGTTGTAAAAACGAACACTTTTCCTTCATTGATGCAATGAAAGTCAGCTACGCAGTTTTGTGTTCAATGAGTATAGAACTGTAATTTGATTGGCTGTTGTCTTTCTCCTATAATTTCTTGCGCACATTTTATATATATTTTGTGGAATCCATTAGGAATGATG
>NC_142942.1:49290754-49293254 GCF_046866305.1 Octopus bimaculoides
AGTCTTTTTGGTGTTTGTGTTAAAGTGTGTTCGTTGCTTTACGCTGGAATATGTATATGTGTTCGTTTATTTGCGTATTATTTACCTCGAATGAAAATACTTCGTAATATACACAGTATATATATATATATATGTGTGTGTGTGTGTGTGTGTGTGTGTGTGTGTGTGTGTGTGTGTGTGTGTGTGTGTGTGTGTGTATTCAATGTTGATATGCTTATAAGAATTACATGTTTTTTGTAGATTTTTTGTAGTTTATGCGTATCTTCTTTATTCATCAATTTGTCGTCTTGTGTACAATAATGTGCGCGTGTGCATGTCGGTTGCATGTCACTGTATAAATATATATATACACGCATGTATGTGTATAACAGACACCGTTACAATCTTCGGATGTTCTGCTCACTTTAACATTTACGTGTCATTATAAATTCGTTCATCTCTTTGTGAGGGGCAAAACTATCACCACTACCACCATCCTCCTCCTCCTCCTCTTCAACTTCTTCTTCTTCTTCTTCTTCAACTTCTTCTTCTTCTTCTTCTTCTTCTTCTTCTTCTTCTTCTTCTTCTTCTTCTTCTTCTTCTTCTTCTTCTTCTTCTTCTTCTTCTTCTTCATCATCATCATCATCCTCATCATCATCATTGTCGTTATCATCAACTTCTTCATTGTCAATTTCGTCAGCCGAATAATCGTCATCAACGCCGCCGCCCCCGCCGCCGCTGCCGTCGCCGTCGTCGTCGTCGTCGTTGTTGTCGTCATCACTTTTACCTTCGATATCCTCGTATCCATAATTATCTTTGTCATCATCATAACGATCACCATCGCCGACATCTTATTCGTCGTCTTCGGCAACGCCTTCGTCATTATCATCCTTGTCATCGTCGTCGTCGTCATTGTCATCATCATCCCCATCACCTTCCTCACCATCATCATCATCATCATCATCATCATCATCATCATCATCATCATCATCATCATCATCATCATCATCACCATTATCATCATCATCATAATGATGATTATCATCGTGGTCATCGTGGTCGAGGGCGTAGTCGTCGTCGTCGTCGTCATCATCATCATCATCATCATCATCATCATCATCATCATCATCATTATCACCATCTACAGCGGCGGCGGCAGCGGCAGCATTATCACGAATACATTGTCATTTTCATCATCTTCATCATCACCACCACCACCACCACCACCACCATCATCAACACCATCACGAATAACGCCACCACCACTATTATTCGCAATGGAGCTCCACCGATTAATTATATGTAGAGTGTTGGATGAATGTTAAGTAGCCAAATATCGTTAACAGCAGTTCCCCAATGCTATTATTGATCTGGCGAAGACAGGTGATATCTTAGTTATTACAGTTTGTTGACAATGTAAAGAGAGGAAGAAAACTATAAAACATGCAACAAAACAACAATATATCGTTTATGACACATTATAATATCTAACACTAACACAAAATGAATCAAACATGAATATATTGGCGTGTATGTGTTTTAATATGGTATCCATAATTATACGACGTTGTAATCGCTTCCGTTTCAACACGTTATCGCAAACAGAGGAACTTGCCCAAGACAGTACAACTGCGAAATAATACAAATAACACAAACATGAAACTGTGGAAAATGTTTCATGTTGTGCAGATAAAAGATGTAACGTTTCGTGTGCTTGTTCTTCTTCAGAATGAAAGAACGTGGGGGACGGTGTAAAATGTCTATCACTTGACTGCGATGTTAATACTTTTTTCGTATATTTCTGATGATTTTCCATGCGTTTGTATACAAACATGAATGAGTATGCATGGGTGTGTGCACATGCCAGTGTGAATGTATTCATATATGTGTAACGACTCTGTTTACGATTCTGCCAGCTCCAACCCCATCATGCATGTGGAGTTCTTTTCAAACAGCAAACCCCTCTTGTTCTTTGGCATTAGCACACTAATGACGTTTAGAAAATGTCCATGATCCCAAACAAGAGAATACTTTACATACGACAACTGAGTTAATCTCGTCAGCTCCCAGGAAAGATTTCAGGTTGGTTATCAGGTTAGCTCATAATTTTAAACAAATCCCTACCAAATCCAATAGTTGACTATCTGCCGATTACATTATCCAGCTGATAGAATACATTGAGCATTTGGCAACAATTTAGGTGCTAACTACTCAATTTTGATTTGCTCATAACCCAGACTGCGGCTCAGTCAAACAGACAGCCGTCAAAAAAACATGTGTCATAATGGCGGTGATCACACTTGTGTCTCTGCAAATGTGTCAGCCTCCAAGTGTATTTGTGCCTCATCGCTCACCGCAGCATCTTCAGACCTACGTCTTGTAAGCTTTGGCAGCGAATGGTGCTTTTGAAATGAACGGATAGTGCTCCACAGCAACGGATAATGCTCCATTGCATCAGATAATGTTCTAGAACCGTAGAAGCTTCACTTTCCATTAGAATCAAAAGATGATAAGCTCCAGT
>NC_142942.1:49313254-49318254 GCF_046866305.1 Octopus bimaculoides
TATATATATATAAACGATTAACGCAAAAAAAATTAAAGATAAAGTAACTTGAAACCCTATCATCAGCCATGTAGGCCAGACTACAGTTGCAGTTTCGACGCTTTTAACAATTAAAAACTTCGTAATATAGAATACATTTACATAGACATAAATATAAATATATAAATATAAATATAAATGTATGTGTGTGTGTGAGTGTATTACATGTATCTATGTTTTTATAGTATATGTATATATATATGTTTGTGTGTACATGTATCTATGTCTTTATAGTATATATATATATATATGTATATATATATATATATATATATATATATATATATATATATATATATATATATATATATATATATATATATATATATATATATATACATATATATACACACACGCACACACACGCATATATATATGTGTGTGTGTGTGTGTGTATATGTATGTATGTATGTATGTATATCCCTTCCTGAAAATTCTTGCCGCTCTCCTTGAAACATTTTCAACGCATTCCAGATGAAGTTGTAATTGAAGTATATATGTATATTTTATGATTTCTATTGTTTATGATTCTTTAAAGAGGTTGACATTGCATTCAGACGTCGCTTATTCCAAAGGATATTAAAAAACATGGTTGTTATAGAAATGAGTAGATAAAGTTGGACGTCATCTGAATGACTCTCTCCCTCTGTCGCTCTCTCTCTCCTCTCTCTCTCTCTCTCTCTCTTCTCTCTCTCTCTCTCTCTCTCTCTCTCTTTGTATCCCTCCTTCATTCTCTCCCCATTCTCTCCTATTTCTTTCGATCTCTCTCTCTCTTTCCGTGATCCTTCTCTTTCGTTGTATCTCTCTCTCTCACTCTCTCTCATTGGCCCTTTATGTCCGTCTTTCCTCCTTCTTTCTGTATCCCTTTCACCCTGACTCTCACTGTCTTTCTCTCTCCCTGTCTTTCTCTTTCCTCTATTTTCCCTCTCATTCTCCTTCTGTCTTTGCTGCTCTCTTCTTTTCTTTTTATGTCTCCACCTCTCTCCCTCTCCTCTTTCCTCCCACCTCTGTCTGTTTCTCTCTCTTCTCTCTCTCTCTCTCTCCTTCTCTCTTTATCAATCTCACTATCTATCCATCTCCCTTGAATCGGTATTATTGCAAAGTGAGAAGAGGTCGAGAAAGACCATTGACCAACAGAGTTAATTCTGGAGAAATGGGAAAGGTTTTATAACGAAATGTTGAAGGACGTTTCCCAAAGTACAAAAGTCAAAAATGAATAATGCAGGGAGCATCCATGAACGAACCGATAGAAAAGAAATTTCTAAAAAAGGGGAAAACTAATAGTAGTATTTTTACATTATTTACATTATTTATATTTGACGAATATTTGTCCTCATCTTGTTTGTTGTTAACACAACGTTTCGGACGATATACCTTCCAGCCTTCATCAGATGTCTTGGGGAAATTTTGAACCTGGGTTCTCATTCCTAAGGTTTTTTAATGTTGTTATTATTATTATTATTATTAGTAGTAGTAGTAGTAGTAGTAGTAGTAGTAGTAGTAGTAGTAGTAGTAGTAGTAGTAGTAGTACTAGTTGCTGTTGTTGTTGTTGTTGTTGTTGTTGTAGTAGTAGTAGTAGTAGTAGTAGTAGTAGTAGTAGTAGTAGTAGTAGTAAAATTTCGCCAGGATCTTCTTTACCTTTCAACCTTTCGGGGTCGCTAAAATAAGTAGCTGTTGCGCACTGGGGTCGATGTCGAATCCCTCAAAATTTCAGGCCATGTGCCGATAATAGAAAGAGTTATTATTATTATTACCATCATCATCATCATCATTATTATTATTATTATTATTATTATTATTATTATTATTATTATTATTATTATTATTATTATTATTATTATTATTATTATTATTATTATTATTATTATTATCATCATAATTATTACTAAGGCGGCGAGCTGGCAGCATCGTTAGCACGCTGGGCGAAATGCTTAGCTGTATTTCGCCCGTCGCTACGTTCCGAGTTCAAATTCCGCCGAGACCGACTTTACTTTTCATCCTTTTTGGAGTCGATAAATTAAGCACCAGTGAAACACTGAGGTCGATGTAGTCGACTAGTCCCCTCCCCGCAAATTTCAGGCCTTGTGCCTGCAGCAGAAACGATTGTTTTTTGTTTTGTTTTTTTATTATTATTGTTGGTGTTGTTGTTATTTTTGTTGTTGTTTTCTCTCCATAACATTGTGTGGTCCTTCCGAAATACTTAGAAAAGAGAGAACTATACGAAAGTAAGGAGCGAAAGGTGAACGTGAGTTGCTAAAATCGCTTCGAAGCTGACCAATGGTGTGTGTGGGGGGGGAGGTAGAAGGCGGCCTATCCTAAAATCATCGGTGGTGTTGTGCCCCGGCTATTAACGGAAGTGGCTAACGTTGGCCTTGGTCACGTGCACTTTCAAAATGTGACAGACTGAAGACGTAAACAACGTTTTGTGGGTTGTTTGGTGAGTGGCACGACTTTAGTTTTGATCGTTTGCAGAATGGATTGGGCATTTGTAGTGGGTGCTGAGGGGGTGTGGGGTGACCATGGTGGTGAAGGAGGTGATTATTGTTGCTATTGCTGTCGTCGTCGTCGTCGTCGTTGTTGTTGTTGTTGGTGGTGGTGGAGGTGGTGTCGGCTAACATCACTCACTTTGTTTCTAAGGTAAAAACCATTATTAGTTTATAGTTGCGTGTGGTACTAAGGTGGTCCCTCGTTGTCCTAGAATAACGGTTCTGCAATATGTTGCTGAACAGACTTGCACAAATGATTTGCTTTTATAGTGATCAAAATGTATGTTCTGTACATTAACTCACTCCCGCCATCAGATCAACATTGTCTATGCAGGTTCACGGTGCAGCACACGTCGAGTGTCTTAGTGGTTGCAGAACAACGGGAGAATGAAGTGCTTTGCTCAAGAACACAACGCAACGCACTACCCGTTACAAAAATTGAAACCACGATCTCGCACTCGTAAGAACAGCGCCCTAACCGCTAGGCCAAGCGCCTACAGTATTGCGGTTTAGTATAAAAAAAAACAATAGAAAACACGATGTACCAAGGTAGGTTATGAGTATAAATCCGAAGTTGATGATTCTACGATTTAAAATATATTTGAGTTGCAGGAATTGGTGACTCATCTTCGTTTAAAATTCTGTCTTTTATAAAGAGAAAACAAAAAAAAAATTGTTAAACTATAGTAAAGAAATAAAACAGAAAAAAAAATAGAATAGAAATAAACAATATAAAATAACATTAAAAATATGAGAATAAAAAATACAAAAAGCAAAAAAAGCAATAGACGACAAAAAAATCTCATTTACCACGACAATCATCACAGACACCGCACGACATCACAACAGCAATAACTAACACAACTACTACTACTACTACTACTACTACTACTACTACTACTACTACTACAGTGTGCATCTAATTAAATTAGAGTGTTGCCACTCCTGTCTCGACAATTTTGCAGCCTTGACCACGTTCATAACCGAACTTGCGGCCCGGCCCGGCCCGCCTGTCAAACGGCTGCACAGCTGCTCCGTCTCTGCTAAACGGTTCGCTAGCAGTGCGCATGCGTCCTGGAACAGTGGGAAGATCTCCGCTGACTCTGCTGACAGTGAGGGCATGCCCTTTTCCATTGTACAGAAGGCAGTAACTTCATGTAATATGATTACAGACGATAAAGCACAGTTGCCAGGCGGTGCACGAAATAAGGTGTGGTGGACGGGAGGTGAAGGGAGAGAGAGAGAGACAGAGATGGGTGTGTGTGAGTCTGCGTGCTCGTGTGTGTGTGTGTGCGTGTGTGCATATATACGTACGTGCAGACATACATATGCATACACACATATATATATATATACATACATAACGTACAAATACATACATACATATATATATATATATATATATATATATATATATATATATATATATACATATATATATATATATAGCAATGTTATATATATATATATATATATATATATATATATATTTATTTATTTATATTTATATATATACGTACACATACTTATATGTGTTTACAAGTATGCATTTGTGGTTGGATGGATGGATGGATGGGGGAGGGAAGGAGGGAGGGGAAGGGGGGACAGAGGAAGTGTTAGCAAATGCGAAGGGGTGGAAAATTACATGAATAGTGAAGGCAGACCGTTCGAGAGTGAGGGAAGAAAAGTGTGTGTGTGTGTGTGTGTTTGTAAGAGAGGATGAGAACTGAGGAAGACACGAGAACTTTAGACGTATAAAATTTAAACAAAAGGTAAACAACAAAAAGAACATCAAAAAAAATTTTATAAATATGGATGTAGAAAATAAATAAATAGAAAAACGAAAAAATAAATAAATAAAATATATCTTGCAAGCAGGAGGCTTGGGGAGTGTCAAGGAAGCACACAGAGAGCAAGATCTAACGATGACAAGGGATCGGGCGCATGAGTGAAAGGGGCTGATTTAGATAAAAATGACAGCGGGCGATTCTTTCTTGTCGGCCATTGGAAGTCAGTTTGGCTGGCGATTCAGCTAGTTAAAATGGCGTTAACTTCAAGCCGCCATTTGTTCCTTACAACGCGGACCGACGTTTTTAAGGAATATCCCATTGGTTGACGAGATTTCATCGTCCCCTTGATAACTATTAATTTATATTTATTTATTTATGTATTTTATTCATTCATTTATTTATTTTGCTATTTTTTCCAATTCATTTCTTGTGAAATGAATATCTCAAGTGCTATTACGTGTATGTGAGTGTATATATGAATAGACATACGCGTTTAGGTGTGATTACATCGATGCGTTCGTATGAATGTATGTATATGTATGAGTTAGTGTATATATATATATATATATATATATATATATATATATATATATATATATATATATATATATGTATGTATGTATTGACGTATAAGTGTATTTAAGTATCTAAACGATGTGTATGCATGAATATATATGTGCATGTA